>NW_026863248.1:0-13935 GCF_026571515.1 Ruditapes philippinarum
CTTGACTTATCACACATCTAAGAACATCAACAATTTTTTATAAAACATTGCTGAAATTCCCAATTCCATGGGTCACATGATGGGTCATGTTCCTAAAATCATGGAAAATAATTCCGGTGTAACTATATAAATCTCAGTTTTAAACCGGATTACCAAGATATGTAAATTTTCTTTCTATGTCTCTGACATAATTTTCAATGAAATATACTATAATCAAATACTGGAATCTGGATAAAAAACTTAACCAAGTGGACTATTGTTCTACCCCGAATCAACTGGTCTACTTGCAACCAGTTATGGGGTGTGTTTATAATTTAAGACAATATTAAAAAATAGTACATTGCAACGGCTCGTTATAAATTGGAAAAAAAATGACACTTTAGGGAATTTAAGAAATTTTACATATATATGTGACTTAAGATACATAATATAATCATATTAGTTCATGTAAGAAATTTCAAACAGTTCAATTTTTCTCAATTGTTGTAAAATTTTTATATTTTTGGGCTGCTGTTGGATTGTTATGTAAAATTAGTCAATGAATTTAAGATTTTGAATTTACTAGCCCGAATTCCAGTTTTGAATTTATTCTACTATATATTTAACTTAATTTTCTTAAAACTTACACTGGCTCAAACTAATATACACTGGCCATGGACCATGGAGCCACTGGGCCAGTGCTTAAAATTTGATGACTGAAAGGGGGCTATTTTGTACTTGGAATTGGGCCTTATTAAGCCCCTGGTAGTTCAGTGAAAATGCCCGAGAACATCCTGGTATTTATGATATATCAGATCATAAAATAACCATAAATTACTAGCAAAATGTGTCAGGCTTGTATAAGAATGCCTGCGTTCTATTTGTGTGATAGTTTACTCGACACAATGATCAAAACGTGAAACAAATCAAATAAACATTTCTTACATGTAGCTAGGTAACTGACAGCTGAAGTTTTAAATAATTACATAATTATCAGAATAGAAAGCTTATAAATGAAATAACTAAATACTGCAGTTATACCGGTATATAATAATACCAATAAATTGTGAAATTTCTTTTCACATTTCGAAGGCCAAATGGCGTTTCAATTCCCAAGAAAAGTAACTCTTAAACTACAGTTCTTTGCTAAAATCCGTCCAGACAGCGTCACATACCCAATTAAGGATTCTCTTGAAAAGTATTAAAATTATTCAAACTGTTTCAAAATCAACTGTTCTAGACAGCTTACTTTCAATTTGCCTACATCAAATATCTGATAAGAGATCAAGGCTACAATTTTTTTTCTAAAAATTATATATTTACAATTACATATAAGCACTTACAACTTCTACACTGGTGATATCCGAAATTTGATCATGTGTTTGGGTAGAGGCATGCACCTTGATTACAGGTTTTACCAAGCTGATTTCTGATGAAGTAGAGCCGATGTTAGCTGGACTTGTGAAAAGTGGTCTGTTGACTTTTGTTTTTTCTAAATTCGTTATGCATTTCAAGGGAGTACGTTTTACACTTTGACCAGGACTGTCATTACACCTTTTCACACGTTGTGTTGACTTTTTAAATGTCTGATATCCTGCTTTGATACCAGACAATTTTGTATGTACAGTTTTCGCACGGTCAAAACAATTCCTACACACTACTGGTTTGGGAGATAAACTCGGCCGAAAATCAGTGTTTTGGGGGCATATTTCATTTATTTGTTTACGTATTCTGATGAATCTTGCACCATAATAAACTTCAGCTCTTCGAATTTCCGGTATCACCATAAAATTTATATTTAGAAACATAACGGGTCATTTTGAGAGTATTGACCCGCATAACACATCCTCCTGTAATATATCCGAAATTAAAACCGAAACTTCCGTAGGAGATCCGTTTTTGAACAGTTTAATGCGCCGTTTGCTTTCAGAAATATGCTGAACACATAAGATACATGTTCCATCTGGTGGGTAATTCTTTCTTGGCGTTTCAGGAAGATCGACCAGACTTTCCATCCTTGAAACATTTTCAACCTTCAACCATCCCGAGTCCGACTTCGTTCCAAACAAACCATCAAAACACCAAAAATACAGCGAATTACCTCGTCTTATTACAATTTTAGTACGTGCATTAAAGTCTTACTCGTACTGCAGCCTTTTTCGTGTCTATAAGATAGGTATCCTCAATAAACTGCACTTACATTATTAAAAAAAACATTCGCTGTTGCCGATTAAATGATCCGTAAAAATGGCGTCAAATTTGCATCATTCAGCATCCTCGCCTCGATTTCGATTTAGTCACGTGACTTGTTGGTCACGTGCTAATTGGTCTATTAATAGGATTATCATTAGCAGATAATTACATGGGAAACCCCGCAGGTTTCCCCAGGCGTTGATACTATCATAACGACGAACGAATACGGAATATTTTAGCGCATATGTTATGAAAAAAAAATGTTATAAATAAGCAAAAACTATCAACGCCTGAATCCCAGGCTAGGTCCAATATTTAAATGTGCATTTTTCACGTCTTATTTCAGCGTATTCATTTCTATATGTAGTTGTTCAGTGTGTGTATCTAGGTAAGCGCCCGTAATTACTATGAGAGGTTTTTTTAGTATATAATACATCCGTAATAAATTTTTCAATGTAAAGTACATCATAAAGTATGTATAGGCATTTTTTGTCAGCCACCGCCCCCATTCTTTTCCTTTAAGTGATCACATTATATTGTGATATTTCTCGCATCGCGTTATTAAATGATCGATATGATTTTTCCATTTTCAAGTTTTATCAAATTTCATTCCTAGTAATTTCGCCGGATACTTGTATACAATTTCTTTGTTTTTCTATAAATATAATTTGCCTTTTGATAGATTTTATTATGAAACCGTATGCTTTAGTCCAGTCATCTATTTCAGTTAGTAGTGTTTTTATTTTTTCTACGAATTTACTTATTTAAGATGGTATTTTACTTAATATATTTAAAAAAAATGTCAACGACTTCAAGCAATTAATTAAAATTTGTTTACATGTTTAGTTTCTTTTTATAGATTAAACCGAAACACCGTATCCGTTCTGTATATTCTTGATATTCGACGAGGTCCTTATTCGAAGACTGACGAATAGGGCCGAAAAGTTGCGACTTGATTTCTAACAATGCAATTCCGCAATTTTTGTCATTTGTATTTCAAGAGATAACTTTGAAATGTTGAACCTGATTCTTTATCTTGTAGATGCTTGTTCTGATCGAAGTAATGCGGTCAAAGCGCCTTATGACCCCGATCAGATTAAGACAGCACCTTCGGATGCCTGATATTTATGATTGTCAAGAGTAAGGAAGTTAAAGCGCCTGAGTGATCGCGATCAGATAAAGACAGCGTCTACGAGTGTTCGATATATATGGCATTCAACGCTACAGGGGTCCGTTAAGTTATTTGCCTTAAGGTGTATTCTTATATGTAGTCGATAAATGATAAAGCCTGATTATCGGAAGCTGATGTTCTTCATTAAAGGGTTGCTGCGGTGAAGGAGTTCTGTTGTAAAGGTGTTAAGTTGTCGTAATCTTCCCCAATTTTGAACAACGAGGCATTTTTCTTAATAACACTATAAATTGAACATGATAATTATTACTGATCGACTTGTGTACATAGTGCAGCCTCAAACATTCTAATGTAAGACATTGATTGAAATACATATATAACATATATGTGACAATATCAATCTAAAATGCATTATGAATACATGTATACACAACAGCTACATCATCATTATCATCATCATCATCATCATCATCATCATCATCATCATCATCATCATAATCATCATAATCATCATCATCAGCATGAGAATTCCTTTATTCTTTTGTAACTGAAAAAAAGAACTGCATAAGCTAAACCCCGCCCAATTTTACATTCAAGTGATTGATACGGTAATCATCGAATGAATGAATGAATGAATGAATGCATTTCTTACTGTATCTGCTCATCGAGTTTAATGTTATTGTCCTACAACATTCTCAAAGGGATATTCATGTGCACATTTTAGAACTAAAATGAAATAGATTGAAAATGTTTTGACAATTTTAAAAGCTAAATTCGACATGACGAAAAGGTAAAATATACTTACCAATTACAGGTAAGGTGATACACATACTTATATTTAATTATACAGATATTTTTCAACATATTAAAAAAAAAAGATTTATTATATGTTCATTATGCCCCAAATATATATTTTTTTACTTTATTAATCAATGATCGACATGACTAAATACAATATATTAACTTTGCAGACGGTACACTCACTCACTCACTCACTCACTCACTCACTCACTCACTCACTCACTCACTCACTCACTCACTCACTCACTCACTCACTCACTCACCACTCACTCACTCACTCACTCACTCACTCACTCACTCACTCAAACTGGTCAGCATTTCACTTCATTATTCAATAAAATATTTTGGACTGTTATGTTTATTGTATTTTGTCCGCTACCACCTGACTGCATCTGCGATTATAATCGACAAATTGCGAAAATTGTTTAAATTCTTATGACCTCGGGGCAAGTCAATCTCGATATTGTATATTTTGTAGGTGCGAACAGAAAACAAGGAAGTTTTACGCGCAATTTATTTTCTAGTCAGAGTTTATTAAGGATAGCGAACACACATAAACAAAATAGTTTAAAAGAATTTGCAATTATTCCATTAAAAAATTAATTTTCCGGCTCATCACAATTGATGAAAAAGATAAAATCCTCTTATTGTTTATTCTATTTTATTCAGATTTGCACAAAATACGAAAAAGATCATGATAAATTGTTATACTATACATTACCATATATGTATATATTTTAACTATGATGCATATATATATATATATATATATATATATATATATTATGATATTCTTTTTTATGTAAGATCACCATATTATGACTACATTTTCTAAATTTTATCCAATATATATCACATAGAAGACATTTCATTTACATACTGAAATAAAATAATTTAACAATAGACATTGAAAAATATATCAATTTTTATTTATATATCAATATTTATTATTTGTAATAGTGTCATCTTGAAAATACGTCTTATCAAGCATCTTTCGACCTCGCCTAGATTAACACTTATAGCTAGTTGACACCTAATTGACATCTTCAATGTTTTTCCTTCTTTATCTAACTTGTCAGCAGTTTACGATAACGCTTCTTTATTTAAACTAGTTAGCAGTTTCTTATATAAATTATCATATATATCATCATTCGTCAGCAGTTTAGTATTACATCAAATCGGCCCGTGCAAAAATCGGCTCTAACACGTTTCGGCCCATATTTTGTCTTTATTTTGTCCGTGAATTACATAAAACTACCTTAAATATTAACATATATTACCTTCCAATTGGATTAATTTCCATTCCTTTTAAATTGGAATTAATTCCAATAGGATTTATTTCCAATAAAAAGTATTGGAAAAAACTCCAACTGGAATAATGTCCAGTTGGGTTTTATTCCAATCGGATTTTTATCCAGTTAAATTTAATGGAAAAAAATCCGATCGGATTTTCCGAAAAATGCTTAAATAGACGTTATTTCAACAAGAAAATGCATACAAATACATATTAAGCATGTGTTTATGTATTTCGACAATTTCATAAAAATTGAAATTCCCGTTGGAATAAATAATAATGTTGGAATAAATTCCAATTGGAATTTAAATAATTCCGCCCGGACAGCATAATTCCGGTTGGAATACATGAAATTCCGCCCGGACAAATTTTTTAAAATACATTTTTTGATAAGAAAAAAATTAAAAATAGCTTTAAATGAAGTCAATTATTAATGATTAACATTAAATCTATCGGATGAAATGATTTTTGAGTGTTTAGGGCAAGTATAAATGGTAGTGAAGTTTGCCACTATCCCGGTGGTGCAAAGATTTTCCGGTGGCTGTTTATACATGAATTTAAACGCTTGAAAAACTATTTTGAGCCTTTGTACATAACACATTTTTCGACATTCCATATTTTGACTTATATTTCACATAAAGCAATATGGTAATACTCGCACGCACGAACACACAAAATACATAACTACACATGCACATAAAAGTGAACACGTTCCTACAGTATTAACACTTTCGCACATGTGATCACTTATGAAATATGTTCAATGTGCTCTTTATCATTTTATGCTGAAGTTATATTATGATTTTTCAGGACAGTTAAATCTTCTAGAAATGCAGCTGTGCCCTCTTTACAGCAATTGTAGATGAAGCAAAGTATGGTAGCAAGTTATATAGATGTAAGTTCACGTATATATATTGTTGTGTTTTGTGAATAGAATAAGACAATTACACGGACATACTGTCTGTAAAGAAGAGTTACCCAGACTCATATATATTCCACTCTGTACTGACATCTTGTGTTTAATTCTTTCTCAAGGCAAAGTCAAATTTCCTTAATTACACGCATTTATTTTGACAAGAATAAATGTGGTTAGTTATACATACATTGGTTCTCTTTTATATCTTGTTAGAATCAATTCTTAGGCGGAATGATGTCACACTTCATAAAATGATGTCAATTAAGGCATATATGATATAAGCATTTTGCCGCGCATTTGAAAATGCTAAACCATACTTGCTTTTAATATGCAAAAATCAAATATATAAAATATAAGAATTAAATCGAACACACACAATGGTTTGACATAGATGCAATGTGCATGCGACTTTATTTTATTAAATTTGTTTTCTTTTCTTAAACATATTACTGTATCAAAAAATATTCAAGAATTCAAAAACCTAGCTAAACGTCGTTTTCCGGTACTTTCTGTATATAGCTCTGGGGAATTCACCTAATGGATTGTAATAGCGAACTCGATGTTTTCGGCCTTTTTTTATTTTTTTTTTAAAATTAAATTGAAATAAAACTGTTATTTCTTTATAAGAAAATAATTAAATATCATTGTATGAATAATTCCATACAAAAAATAAAGTAAATACACAAGTTTACGCAGAAAATAACCTTATTTATTATGGAAGATTCCACTACGTCTGTTTAAATTTTATTGATTTTCATCATAAACAATTTATTTTTTTGAAAAATTTGAGAGGATATTAAATGAATATTGATAATTTTCAAAAACATCAATTTTTTTTACCTTAAACGGTAAAATAATGATAGAAAAATAGAAATATCATGTAACTGTGTTATGTATTTCATTTGGTGTAATTCCCCAGAGCTAAATCCGTAACGTACCGGAAAACGGTGTTTAGCTAGGTTTTCGAAAAGGTCACCTTTCTTTACAGTTTAATCACTTTTATATATGTTATTGATATGTAGTAGTCATAGTACTTTTGCAGTGCAATAGTATTTCGTGCAAACTTAACTATAGTTGAAACAGTCTGTGTACAGTATCATGCATTGGTATAAGTTTGCACCAACTTGCTAAATAGGGCTAAATATAGCTACATTTAAAACAAAATGAGAAGTTAATAGAAAATATCACAGCATTTATAATCTTTACAATAAATGATACAAAACTTTCCTACCTGATTGATAATTATAAAGCAATATTTTTGGGAAAAAGGTGCAATCCGAGCCTAGCTGTCTTGCATTGATATTTACCACAACCTTACCTACTGCATTACGCTGAGAGTTGGTAAATTTGTTGATAATTTTATTTATATAGCTAGCCTGTTTGAAGATAATAAACACAATATGATAGCTGTTTTACACCTCGATAGTGGACTTGACCACCTCGTCACTTAATTATCATACTAAACGCACATTACTTGTGCGCACGTGAAACATATTGCGTTGATACGTAAATATTTCACGTGCGCACGTAATAGTCGCATTCGCATGCATTAACTAAAATATTCCTATGTTATTTTATGCAATTGTCACATATGATACGTATATTTTATTATCTGAATTTGATTTCATACTATCAGATTATGCTATAGGAAAGGAGGATATTTTGATTTATATTTCGTGAGAATTATCACTTTATTTTTAGAGATGACACACTGTAAGAGATTCTATTGTCAACTTACCTAGTTAAACAGTCTTAACAATAAAAAAATATTAATCTACACTATTGTATATTGAAGGTATTCATTCGTTGATGAGATTGTTTTTGAAACAATTGAAATTGAAACAAATAATAATGCAAATTTGTTAAGATTAACGTTTAATATAAATGAGAAGAATAGCTGGGTATTCCGCCTTTTACTTAAATGGATATCATTGTGCAAACACGGATCTACATCTGAGTAAAAATATCTGTTCTTTTTAAGCCTTTTTTCAAACGAATTGACTCCTACTAACGACGCTAATTTACATCGTAAAACGATCAAAAAGATTATGTCAGCACTTTTTCCCAATACAATGTTATTTTGTATTAATATATTTTTAATCAATAAAACACTCTTTACATAGAACAAAGATACCATTATCATTTATATTACAGGTGTGAAATAAATATATTCGTAAAGGTTTTAGAACAAAAACATATAACTTATCATCCGTCATAGATTAATCATTTCATTTAAATCCTGTGTAATGGTTGCTTATAAATGACATCTTTATCCTAATAATATAAAATAATTTTGAAATTTGCGTTAGAAAAAAAATGTATAAATGTATACGCTTAAAAAATGCGTGTGTATAGTCTTTTTGAAAGTTGTGATAACTATTTCATGACACTATTTAAACAGGATTTTAAACTCTCTTTTTCAGATACACACATGCCGAAGAAGATTGTAATATCTGGAGATAACATTTCCTACGTCACGAAATAGACACCGTCACACTGGTCTACGTAACATTCCTATAGATGATTGATATATTTAAGTGCTTTTAAGAACTGTGTTTGAATGACGAATTTCTGTGAATACGGATTTTTAGTTTTAATTATTATTATTTAAACTTTCTGTAATAATCAATTTGTGCTATGAACTCATTTTCCTAAAATAATATGTGAATGTTAACACGAACAAATGATATGAATATCTTCAAAATATTTTATGGGTGTAAAACAAGTGGCTCATAAAAATCATTGTTAAGATAAATAGAATCGAATTTCAAGTTGGTATAGTTTGTTCTAGATTTAAACAACATGCAATTCATAAATGTTACGGCTTGAAAATATCGAAACATGTACATGTATAACTCGATCTCTAAAGAAAATATCGCAGTGCGGATTTTCTCCACTGTGATACGTATTTCATGACTCTGTATCGCATCATACCGGTATATCGCCGTTCCGTTGCAACGCTACATTAATTTGTCCCTCTGGAATAAGGCTTGCAACAATATATGACTGTTGTAGCGAAGACATGTTTATTTTGTTTAATATATGTATACATATTGAATATATGTTTATGAAATAATAAATATTTAAGAGTGACTCGATTTGGTGTTTACTTTATTATTTGAAATACTCCAATTGTGAAGATAAAGTTCTTAAGCACATGACTTTACAGTTCCCATTCAAAATTTGTAATAAAACATGTTCTATTGTACAAGTCTGCATTTCGGTCATGTATACGTGTCACTTATATGTAAATGCATGCTTTTGATATTATCTGTATCTTCTTTTATCAAGAAAATACAGTTCTGTATTCCCTGTGGACAACTAAAAAATGCAATTCCGTATATCCCCTGTATATATTGAAAATACGATTCCGTATATCCCCTGTATATGTAGAAAATACGATTCCGTATATTTTCTGTATATGTAGAAAATACGATTCCGTATATCATCTGTATATGTGGAAAATACGAGTCCGTATATCCTCTGTATATGTAGAATATACGGTTCCGTATATCCTCTGTATACGTAGAAAATACGAGTCCGTATATCCTCTGTATATGTAGAAAATACGGTCCCGTATATCCTTGGTATATTTATAGTATACTAGGGATAACAACCTTAATATAGTCCGTATACGGGATTTTATTCTCCGTATACTTCAAAAGTACGAACAAATATACGTACATGTATATGGGGCAAATACGGAATTCCGTATATGCCTGATGCATATACGGACTTCCCGTATACCCGGTGTTCCCTATACTGACTCGTATACTTGGTCCGTATATTCGACGAATACATCCCGTACACGCCCGTATATGTCAAAAATACGAGACCGTATATTCCCGTATATCAGTATATTTTTCGCAGTGATCTTCGATGCCGAATTGGACACACTAAAATTACCCACTCTTATCTCCCCACGAATGACAATGCCCCTTTCTGTTTAGCTTGTAATAAAAAAGTTTACTGTCAAACATTTTCTTCTTCAATGTCATGATTTTTCACAGGCCCGTAATAGATTTTATTGTGTAAATTCACTCAAAGAACTATTTAATACAATTCCATCAAAAAACATCATTGATTATTTGAAAGAGATAAACTTGTATTCTAGAATCTAATTGACTCATTTTTATTGTCATTTACGAAGTTTTACATAACATTTTAAGCCTATTATATCATTCGGCACGATATGGCCAGTTGTGCTGACGTGCCGTAAAAATCCAAACAAACAAATACAAGAAGATATCAGATACAATTTAAATGAATGATGCTATAATTCTTACACAACCTTGTACTATTCAGCCGGCACATCCTGTCTGATCATGTTTTTACTGTCCTTTTTTCAGTCAGTAATTTATTTTTGAATAACACTATAATGATAGGTGTAAGATTGGCAAGACCATTTTAGATATTAAGCGTGGTAACGGTTTTACCAAGTACTTGGCGCGTAATCGTACCGGGCTGATTTGGAATATGTTCCTGTTCCTGAACTGATTTGGATTTATTGGCACCGGTTGATTCAGATATAATGGATTTTTAGCTTGACAAGGTAAGACGCTTTTGAGTTTTTCTGATAAATAAGCGTATCATTTTGTAAAACAAAATATTTTCTCAAACAAATAATACCGAGATAAACATCTTCTGAAAAAGATTATGAAACATAATTTACTATGAACAAAATATCAACTTTTCCGTAAAAAAATGACAATTCACATTTTAAAAAATTGTATTATCTTTTATGCTTTAAGATTTAAAATAATGTCTCCGTGCTAGTTAATGTAAATGATCTGAAGAAAAACTTAAATTTTTAAGATCCTTTAACATCTCATGTACGTTCAATAGAAGAAAAAAGACAGTTTTGTATGTGTAAAAGAATAGTTATCGTCAGAACAACTCGGCGGTATCACTAAATGTTTGTAACATCTTTATAGGTAAATTAACGGAGGTCACGTGACGCGGTCTCACATAGCTCGTAAACAAACATGGCGGAGAGGAACCGCGCCTCTCGCGTTTATACTACAGGTCAGATTAATCTTCAAAACGAAAACCAAAAGTAAAATCATATAAATAACCTACTTTACTTAATAAGCATCCATGTTTGTGCTGTTCTACTTAAAAGATGGTTCACGTGACTGATCATGTGTTACTAATGACGTACCATTGTTATATATTTAGAAAGACCGAGTCAGCGCCGAAGATTTTTCATCATTCTAATTTCTGTATTATTTACCAATTTTGATTTTTTTTCGTAAACATACCATCAAATCATATCTTTCGGATTTTTTTTTGTAAATTATTTACATAACATACAGGATCTGTAAGGGTGAACCTACTAAACCAAGAACGAACGCTCAACTAAGACTTACAAGTGCCTTTGAATCAGGATGTTACTACCTTTCTCAATGTTTTTTACGCCAATGTAATTTCTTTATGTGAGCATACTCCTGTCAACAAGGTTAAAAGGACGGAAGAGGTCAATTTCAGAAGCGATAACTCTGACCAAATTACACTTGTATGGTGTTGCAATCACATTATGTTCTTCATCTTAATTGGAAGAAATATTGTAGTTTTCGCATCTCAGTACTTCATAATTTAAAAATATCATCTGAGACAAACCAAACAGTTTTCCACTTTTTGCAAGGAATGTCTTTTCAATTCTAAAAAACTATTTGACATCTTATGACCATTATTAAACGTAAATAATTTTAAATCGTGACAAGGCGAGTATCCATGTACTTGTTGTTTCGTTTTAATTACAGAGTTCAGGATCAACAAAGAAGTTTTCTTTTATTTTAATATTTTTTCAGTTTTGGATGCACGCATTTTTTATGGCAATACCTCGGACGCATAGCGCTTCCTGCAACCTATTTTATTCATTATCTTGTTTGTATGTTATGAGGTTATAAGTTTAAATAGTTCATGAATTATATATTGTTACATGAATTAAAACAAAAATGTTTGACCTACTGAATGGACTGTCTACCATTCAACTACTATATTTTATAATATAAAAGTTACATTCAGATTGTTTTTCTGATATCAATACAGCCTTTATAATTTGGATGATTTATTGACTTAAGGGGAAAGTAAGACTTCTGCCTAGTTTCATTGGACATGGGTTAACTGTTAATATTCTTTCATAAACAATGAAAAGTTAAAAATAGCCTCATTGAAGATTTTGAATTTGTAAAATTTTTTATTTATATACATAATATGCATATGTAGACTTCTTACTAAATGTTTAACATATATATATATTTATGTATAAAGTTTTCTTTATAAGAATCGATTCAATGCATCATTCAAATGACATCAGTTTGAGTTATCTTAAAACTCTTCTGTGGAAGTTTTTTCACAATGGATACATTTTTCTAGACACAAATGAAGATTGACTAATTAGAAACAGCAAAAAGACTGAAAATATGATCATATTATCAATAA
Source organism: Ruditapes philippinarum (assembly GCF_026571515.1). Classification (NCBI taxonomy): domain Eukaryota; kingdom Metazoa; phylum Mollusca; class Bivalvia; order Venerida; family Veneridae; genus Ruditapes; species Ruditapes philippinarum. Next base: position 12,757 of record NW_026863248.1, read on the forward strand.
CAGCTCTATAAAGCGGTAACTCAAATGGACTGATTAACTGCGTTATTCTAAAAATTCTACTTAAATTAACAGGATAAAAATATAAAAAACCAACACAATTTATCAAAACATGTTTCGCTTTTATAAGCTTCATCAGTTGATACTTTAATGCATAAATTATTAGAATTTAATCTAGTTTGGCATTATAGAGTGATAACACCTTAACATGTTATCAGTGTTACAAGTTGAAACTTTTTTCTCTCTGACAAATCTGAGGTTATTACTACATTTGTTCTTGTTGACAAAGAAACAGTCTAAGTGAAAGATGCACAATTAGTTTGTAATTTATCCTATCAAATTCTGACAGCTGTCTTCTCGTTTCCTGACCAAGTTCACGTCTTTTCAAACTTTTTCTTTTTATTTACAAAGTGAAAATCAATCTTTTGCTCTACGAGGAAGATAATTGTTTTCTTGACATTCACATTTAGGCAAGAAAGTGACTTCTCTTATGAAGCAAAGTCAGCTTCTTAACTGTATATATACAACTTTGACAAAATCAGTAAATGTTTAGAAAGCTTTGAATCATTGTTGCAAAATAAATTAAATATTGAGCGAAACTAGATTATGTACCTAAGCACTCATGATGAAAATCAAGTGAGCTTAGATTTTTAAAGCAAAGATTTCTTATATTTCAGGTGCATATATTCTCATCACGATGTATAGTACTTCCCGCGGGTACCGCCAATTCCGATGTAATCAGACATTTGTTTCTTTACACATTGAATGCTACCAAATACTGTTTCCACCTTAAAAAGAAAGTAAAAGTGCTACTTTTTGTGAATTAATATAGAAATTTTTAGAATTTTTTTCATTTCAAATAAATTCTGTCATTTATAGGAAAATCCAAAGCTGTCAGTGTATGTTAAAAATACTTCTTTAATTTACCCCATATTTAACGGTTAAACTTATAATTTCATGTTCTGACAAGTGAAGGTCGTCTGCTGAACTGAAGTGACATCATATTCTGTTACAAAAAATTATACTGAAGCAAAAAAGGGCCATCAATTAACATACAACGGTACTATAGTGCTCTCCGTTTAAGCTCCCATTCAAAACATGGCTGATTGACCATAGATGTTTCTAATTTAAAACATTGAGTTATTCTATGAATGACATGTGTATTTTAAAGTCAAGATGCGC
>NW_026863249.1:0-5000 GCF_026571515.1 Ruditapes philippinarum
TAACGGAAAAGTCAGTTTTTTTGGTCCCCAACCCCCTTTTTTTTTAGAAATAAGGGTTTTAAAAAAAAAAAGGGAAAATTTTCAAATGGAAATTTTACTTTTAAAAGGGTTTTTTTTATATCACTGATATTTTTTCTATAAACCATCGAAAAGCATGTAATAAATGATAATTATTAACAAACATCTTTAAGGGTCCATACCAAAAAATCCCTATGAAAATCTATGAACTTGTATAAAAGTTACAATGATTATCCTATATAGCCTAACAATTTCATGGGGGCAGGGGACCTAAAAATGAAAAATTTTGTATTTCAGTGTGACCAGAAACACAATTCCAAATATTTCAAAATCTGTTTCACAGGCAGATAACCAGTTGCACAGCATTATTCAATGATATATGACATACATTGAAGAAAATAATAGTTTGCATGCATTGCTCCTTCAAAAAATGACTGACAGCAATTTATATTTCCCCCCACCCAGCCAAAATCACACCTAAAATATACCAATATAGGCAATCTTCATGAAGGTGCAGCATACTCCAGAATCCGCCCGATTCCTTTAAAAATATCAGTAACACGCAGTGCACGTTATGGCATTTTCAGAAATGACAAATAAAGTGTCTGTCATACGTTTAGATTTTTCACAAAATTTATCTGAAATTTCTTACTTGTTTGGCGCCAACTGTCAAAGCTTGATTTTTAACTTTTTCACCTCCATTCGGAGAGTCAGAAATACATACAAAGCTACCAAAATGCTTAGTTTCGGGTAAAAAACCAAAAATATATCTCATTTCCTACACACAAACAAGAAAGAATTACAATGACAGAGAAATATCAGAAGTTATCAGTACCTTCAAAACACCATGTCTGAGTTATTAAAAAATTTGACCGGGGCCATCATTCGAATATGTCCCCTGCCCCCTTAAGATTTTTTATGTGATTCGCATTAAAGCGTTTCCTTTTATTTTCTTAAAATATGGAGTATTTCGCATTAAACGTTAACTTCGAAAAGTGAATACTGCGGTTACTTTGTATTTAATCAAATATTTAAAAAAGACCCTATTTCAGGGGAAGTAACTATTACAATGACCATGCCTATTATATGATTTACTTAATATCAAGTGCCAGGAACCTCTGAGATGGTTATTTTTCTGTATTCCACCTTAATTTAAATACCATAAAGTATTTTCAGAGTATTTAAAGTCTTTTGGAAGTAGATTATAGCAAGAAAAACAATATTACAGCCACAATTAATGTCCCAAAATGAATTTCACAGGAAACCAGACCCCATTCATTCTTGCATACACCTAAAAGTGCAGTAAAGATACCACTGTTGACTTATATGACATTATGTACATTTGTAACAATTAAAAGTGCTCAATTATGCATTATTATGTCAATTTGCACAATATAAAACTGTTAAATCTGGATAAATGTGCACATTCTGTGAAGTACAATGTTTGCCAAAATTCCAAATTTTTATTACCTCCCTTGACTTGACAGTCTACTTACTCTACATAACTTGATAAATCCTACCAGTCACTTCAAATTTTGACTAACAAATGTAGAAAGAATGTTTATGGGCACATTTGGGTCAATTCCAACACATTTATAAATTTGAAAATTTCCTTAAGGGGGCGGGGGACCTAAAAATGAAAAATTTTGTATTTCAGTGTGACCAGAAACACAATTCCAAATATTTCAAAATCTGTTTCACAGGCAGATAACCAGTTGCACAGCATTATTCAATGATATATGACATACATTGAAGAAAATAATAGTTTGCATGCATTGCTCCTTCAAAAAATGACTGACAGCAATTTATATTTACCCCCACCCAGCCAAAATCACACCTAAAATATACCAATATAGGCAATCTTCATGAAGGTGCAGCATACTCCAGAATCCGCCCGATTCCTTTAAAAATATCAGTAACACGCAGTGCACGTTATGGCATTTTCAGAAATGACAAATAAAGTGTCTGTCATACGTTTAGATTTTTCACAAAATTTATCTGAAATTTCTTACTTGTTTGGCGCCAACTGTCAAAGCTTGATTTTTAACTTTTTCACCTCCATTCGGAGAGTCAGAAATACATACAAAGCTACCAAAATGCTTAGTTTCGGGTAAAAACCCAAAAATATATCTCATTTATTATATACTTTTAAATGAAATATTGAGAAATATTGATGAAATAAAATGCGTATTTTCATTTTCCGTATTTTCACTGTAAAAAATTTATTTTTCACTGCAGTGAAACATATTTTCCGTATTTTCACTGGTGTCTTGCCGGACTACTTTCTTTTAAATTCTGCCAGTACTCAAAATTTAAGGAAAGTCTTGCAAATTTTAATGTCTAGAAAGGGAAAAATGTATATAATAAACAGAAAATTCAAGTTTTTTCTATAAATACATGATTTATTTTCATCTTGTGGCATGAAAATGACCATATTTCACTCGTGGCTACCGCCACTCATGAAATATTTATTTTCATACCACTCGATGAAAATAAATCATGTATTTATAGAAAAAACTTGAATATCCTCTATTTCCTACACACAAACAAGAAAGAATTACAATGACAGAGAAATATCAGAAGTAATCAGTACCTTCAAAACACCATGTCTGAGTTATTAAAAAATTTGACCGGGGCCATCATTCGAATATGTCCCCTGCCCCCTAAGAAGTCAATCCAACAATAAATGAGGTTATTTTACCCTAATTTAACTTTTACAAGAAAAGGTGTATAGTTTATTAATTTAATATAATAATATCTATTAACAACAATATTTAACTGACTTGGAGAAGAAAACCCCATCAAATTCCATCGGAAACTAAAAAAGTTATGACATAATCAATAATAATGGCCATTTACAGTCCAAGGGAGAGAACTGTGAAAAATGGACCTTGCACTGATTTTTCAGCATGCAAATTAAATTAACTGAATAAGTAGTTCTATACACACAAGATATATCCAATATAATTGAATACAACTTATTGAGAGTTTAAAAGAGTTAATATAACCAATTACAACATAAGATTCTTTGATAATACAGGAAAAAAAGAAAAGAAACTTTTATAGCCAATAAATGAAAATACATGTACCACTAAATAGCAGGAGTTATCTGTTCTCCCCTTTATAACAAATACATTTATGACTTATATGACACTATGATATGTTTTAAACTTAGTTTGTGTAAATATAATCATATGAAAAGTGCTGTGATAGGTCTACAATGTTAATAAATTCTAGAAAATGTCCTTAAACTACTTTATTTAATGATAATTCACTCCTTAAATAACACTTATAACATGTCAGAAGAGAAATTTAACATAATATGATAAATGTTGAACCCTGATATAAATTATTTGTTTACCTGGGTGCCAGACCATACTTTAAACCTTAAATATTTGAGCCGCGTCATGACAAAACCAACATAGAGTGTTTGCGACCAGCATGGATCCAGACAAAGCCTGCGCATCCCGCGCAGTCCGATCAGGATCCATGCTGTTCGCTATCAGTATCTCTACTTGTTATAGGGTTTGTAAGCCCACAGTATGGATCCTGATCAGACTGAACGGATGCGCAGCTTGTCTGGATCCATGCTGGTCGCAAACACTCTAAGTTGGTTTTGTCATGACGCGGCTTCATATGTTAATAATCTTATTATTTTCTAATATATCTCAATAAACTAGGTAATTTATAGTCGTTTTACTCCTACAGTACGCGCCTCCTCCATGAAAAATAATAAGTTAATATGTTTAATCTTCTTTTACTTTAAAAAAACTTTATTAGAAAAATTGTTTATTTAAGCTTAAATCTACCTTCTTTTGATATATTAAAGACATTTCAGATATAAATAACATGTTGTACTTTATGTAGTTGTACAAATAGTATGTATGTGTATGGCAATCTAATGCTAAATATACATTGTTAATTAAATATTAGTTAATAGGAGAGAGACCCCACCAAGAAATTCGAGATTTGTGCAAAAAACAGATAATACGGTTACCATTTTTTTCCCAATTGCTTTCAGAGACTAGATAAAAATACCTTAGCAGGAATATACACAATTTAGAAATTTTATTATCATTCTTTCAACACAATATAGCACCAGTATACATTACAAAATATGTATGCATCAATGTGCATTTTTAAAAAAAATCCACGTCAAACTGAAGCTGATGAAAATGTTACTTATTAATCAGACTTTTTTATTCCAAATACATGATTTACTTATAAAAAGCATTTTAGGTCAATAAAAAACTGAATTTTGTCCCATACTTATCTATTGACACAATGTTGCTCGGATTTTAACCCTTAACAGTAATAAATTTTATTCCGCTAAGTGGAAACGATATTAAATCATAGTAACGTATCTGTTTCACCGTTTCTACTATGAACAAAATGTTATGAAAAACCCTGAACACTATAAATATTCATAAAGTTTTTTAAACAACTGACCAATAAATAATATGTCTGAACCAGTACTTTTAATATTAAATAGAACACACAAAAATCTTTTCCAGTTTTTTTTAGGTTTTATTGTTTTCTGACTGTAGCTTCAAATAGTCAAATAACATTGTGACTTTAACAAGAACATTTAAAATAAAGACACCCATCTATTAGAATATGTAACAGCTAGATTAATCTGAGTGTTTCATAGTGTGAATTGGACATCGGATGGTCTGTATTTTCGTTTGTCTTTTTGGTTCATCTGCTGTTCAATTGTCTTTATATACTGGTACAATCTCGATCTCTTGATTGTGTCATAACTTGGTGATATGAGTAAGCCTACATGTATATGCTTATCTACACTTATCAAAATATATATCAGAAACAATGGTACCGCTTAAAGAAAACCAACTTAGATTATTATAATCCATCCATATTTATGTGCACCTCCAAGATTTTGATCTATATCCAAATTAGTCCATTCCTACCATAGACAGACTATCTTGATACGACGCTGACTAAAATTTGGAAACTAACAGGCA
>NW_026863249.1:10000-97007 GCF_026571515.1 Ruditapes philippinarum
ATTTCATTAATCTGTGAGATCTATTTAAAACAGCAATATATTAACCCAACAAATACATATATCATGATGTGATCAAAGTATGCAAACATATACATGTATTTCATATGATACCAAACATTAAAACATAGAATATATGAGCATCTGATTTGATAGTAATTTACTCAGAGGGCTTACAGAGGATAATACATATAATTTTAACATATGGTTATACATATTATTCTGACAGAGGGCAATAGGTGATACATATAATTCTTACATAGAGAAATAGGTAATACATATAATTCTTACATAGAGAAATAGGTAATACATATAATTCTTACAGGACTAAAATACATATAATTCTGACAGAGGGTTATACATATAATTCTGACAGAGAGAAATAGGTAATACATATAATTCTGACAGAGGGTAATACATATAATTCTGACAGGACAATAATACATATAATTCTGACAGAGGGTAATACATATAATTCTGACAGAGGGCAATAGGTAATACATATAATTCTGACAGGGCAATAATACATATAATTCTGACAGGACAATAATACATATAATTCTGACAGAGGGTAAAACGAGAGCAATAGGTAATACATATATTTCTGACAGGTTAATAGATAATACATATAATTCTGACAGAGGGTAAAACGAGAGCAATAGGTAATACATATATTTCTGACAGGGTAATAGATAATACATATAATTCTGACAGAGGGCAATAGGTAATGTGTATAATTCTGACAGAAAGTAACATGTAATACATATAATTCTTACATAGAGAAATAACCCGAGCCACTAGGCTAAGCGATGTTACAAGCATGCAGTATTAAAATTATCAGTATACAAACTCAAAAGTTTAATTACTTAAAATATACCAGTTACACAAATACATGAATGCAAAATTTGGTCTATATCATGCATACAAAATATCAGAAAAATACTACTCCTTAAATAAAGTAATTTATATAATATACATTCAGTTCAAAAATGTATTTTGTAACCTTAGTGCAGAAACAGGTTCACTTCTATTAAAATATAAAAGGAGTTAACCCATTATTGCAATAAGGTGACAATTTGTATACATTTGGTTTATATATTTCAGTATAGATGTCATAAATGTGAAGACAAAATACAGATGACAGAATACAAAGATGGTATATAAACAAACATATGATTTCAATTACTTATACACAATATACCAAGAAAAATTGGAATATCCAGACTAGCCCCAAAAGAACACATCATAATTTCATTTAAATGACTCCCAATGAAAAAGTAGCATGTTATTGTTTTGTTTTTTTTATAAATCATTTTTGGAAAGCAGTTAAACAATGGTACCCGGGATTTTCCCGATGAGAAAGTAGAATGTTGCTGGGGTATTATTGGTATCAGATATTAAAAAAAGTGGCCAAATAAATATAACAATATTCAAGCTAGGCACTGGAAGGTTGGTGGTTCTACCCACATGCCATCTGTCACTTGCAATAATGCACAAAGAAGCACTTGAGATCTTCCTCGACCAGTAAAGTTGCTATGTGACCTTTATAGTGTTAGTTTGATTTAACTCCTCACTCCCTACGTGATATAATGAATAATGTAATTAGTCTATTTATACACCCTCAAAAAATTCTCACATAATCATAATGGCATATAAAGAGAGGGACTAGTAGAGAGAGAAAGAACACATGACCAGATGTAACCTTAGCAATAAAATACTTTTGCTTGAAATCTCTTATTCTTAAAAAGAAGAACTTGTACATCTTTCATTCAAACTTAATAATATCATTAATAATGAATATCTATAGAGCAAACCAGTCTTTTACACAAATGCAATCTTCCTGGTTACAAATTTAAAAATCAAAGCTTCAAAAACAATATCAAAAACAAATAAATACAATTATAAACACTTCACTCAGGGTTTCTCAAAAACCAATATCCCACTTTAAACCAGATATGCTAAATTAATGGGATTTAAAAATCGTGGCAGCATTTTTTTTGCAAAGAATTGGTCGAACACCCAGCAATATAATGCAGAATATATTGTAGTAATGCAGTATTGGTTTCTGGAGCATTTTGGATCCTGAATAGTCCAATACGGGATTGTCATGCAAGCAGGGATTGTTTGTACAATATGAGTATAGAATATACATGTACATCTAATATGAAAACCATTTGCAAACAGAACACACTTTTTCAATCAACATAACATGTGAGCATTAGCATTTCTTGAACTACACAAAATGAACAAAAAAACACATCCTTATTGACTAATTAATCAAAATTATTGGAACAATACTCATATGTTTTCTAAATTTGTTTGGACCCAATTTTTTTACAATCCTGAAGAAAAAATATTATGTTATATTAATGTTATATAAAACATGTTATATAAAAGTTGCTTTGGTACAGAAAGAATTGGCTCAAAACACTGAAGCAAATACTCATAAAGTCACATGACAGGGCTTAAAATTATAATTAAAAAATAACCCTTTAAATGTATATTCAAGGCTGACTGGATAGAAATTTAACCCTTAACTTGCTGGAACCAAAAGTGATCAACTAACCTATTCCACCAGTATAGAGGCAGGGACGGCCTGCTCGGAGACTCCGTGCAGTCTGACACAGCTCTATACTGCTGGAAGCTAAATTCTTGTATTTTGATATTGAAATCCCTTTAACTTTGAATGGACTGTTGCAATTTCAAAACACAGCAAATCTATTACACAAATTCAGTAAGTTTAGGGTTAGGCTATTTGGTATAATGATTCTACGACGTATAATTACAACATGATAATGGAAATATTAAATTTCATGTAGAATATGATTCCAAATGAATTATTTAAGATGCAAAGCTTCAATAATCTAAAGTGACATTATACTATTTTCCGTTGTCAAGTAGAGCTGAATTTACTATAAACTTCAAAAGATTGACTGTTGTAACAGTTCATATTGGAAAATATTCATATTAATTATATATCTGCCTGACATATAAAAAGACTGCCCAACTCTTTGTATAATAAATTGTATGTTACAGGTTCCAATGAATCTTTACAAAAATTTCATTGAGCAACACAAGTTATTGAAGTAAATTATGAAATTGAAAGGAATTATGGCAAAATATGGATTTATTCTGACTTTCACCTGTTCACTCACTATATATTCTCTCGGATGAGCATAATGTCACTTTAATAAACTTAGTTATGTCAGATTTTTTTATTACAGCTATTAAATGGCATTTCATATATAAAGAACACATAAACATTACTTTGTATGTAAATGTAAATGCATTCAAATGTAATACATGATTATAAAAGAGATTATTTAAGTCATTGTAAGTAAAATATCATCATTTACAAATATATACAAATATAAAGTACCTTCATTAGTTCCTAATGAGTGAATAACAAAAAGAAATTATTACAATCAAAATTCTCTCAACACAACATATTATGAATACCAAACTTATTGCAAGTGCAACAGGCTTAATATAAACCCTATCTTAATGAAACATCAGTAATTTATCAATAAATTTCATTATTTCTACACACCAAAATAAAAACTAATTCATCTTTAGTACAAACCACTTTAAAATCCTCATTCTAAGAAACATATTTATGTACAACAGAAATATTTGCAAAACAATTTGCATATCACGCATGTTTGCAGTCACTAAATTTATATACATAAGGTCAATGTAGGTCAAGGTGAAAATGTAGCAAAGGGGTTTGAAAGAAACCTATTAAAAAGTCAAAGTTCATAAATGATAAAGTTACATCTTTGAAGGACACTCACTCATGTGTACTGTACATAATGTCATAATTCACACACAGAGGTCAAAACTTACACATGATACAAAGGTCAAAGTTCACATCAAGGTCATATCAGACTTTCACATGATGAAATGACATAATATCACAATTTCTAAAGAACTCATCTAGAATGATGATTGCCCTGTAAATTTTCTCAATTCTTCATAAACAATCCAGAACGTGAGTGACCACGGGGCCTGCAGAAAAAAAAGAAAATATTTACAAGTAAAAGAATATGACAAACAATAAGTTCATTTACTTATGCTTGAAAAAATTATCCATGGCTTTACCAATTACATATTCAACAATTCTGAACAAAATATCACATTCTTAACTAATTAAACAAATCTAATTCAAAATCCAGCAAAGTTTATAAGTTATAAAGATTTTTGACAGGTTATATGGCCCTATATAAATGGTTGTTTGGAAATATAACCAAACCCTTAGGCAAGGATTAAATATACTCATAAAGCAACAAACTTCCTTTTTGAGAGAAAAAATAAAATATCTTCATAAATTGACAGCATTGTGTTTATAAAACTATATAAACGTCACAATTATGCAATGAAAAAGGACGTTACAAATGTACAAGTTTATAAAACTATAAAAAAATTTATAATGAAATTGATCATGTTGTATTTCTATGCATAAATGTAAAAAAAAAATACTTGAGAAATCAAAGGATGTCATTTACTTGATAATATATCATTCTTTAATTTACTATTTTGTTATTATTGATTTACTTATTGTCTTGAGTAATAAATATCTTACCATTCTGCAGTATGTTGGGAAGAGACCTTTATACAGAGCAAAGAAACCTTCTTGACGAAATGTTTTAATCAAACAATCTATAGAACCATGGTACAACACCCCTCTGAAAGAAACAACAGTGAACAACACTTTGATTGAAATTTAAATAACAAGTTACTAACTTGCAAATTGCAATAAACAAAACATTGGAGTTCATCAAGTAACTTTTGTTTTTTTCTTTTGCTCCATTTTGTCGAAATAACATTTGACTCACTTTTGCACCTGCTCCTTACAGGGGACCCTATAAGGGATAACATCATTTGGTACTTACAACTATCGATAAACTTTCATTTTAGTAATTACTATGCATCTATATATGATAGATAACCGCAATAATGTTTTTAAACTTGCGATGAAATCAAACAAATATTTAAACCATCCGCATCAGAAGTCTTTTAATCAAATAAATTTTTAAGCATATTGTATTGAGCTTTCATTTTGCTGGTTCTTTAATATGTTTTTTTTTAATTTTGTGAGTGGAAGAGTTCGCTTCTTGACACATTCAATAACATATCACAACAAATAGACTTGATCAGGCAATTATTAAAATAAGCCAGCATTTGGTTAGTCGTCAAAGTAATATTCTAAACTTCTATTTTTCATTTTATACCAATATAAAATTTGTGAACTGTAGATTTTTGACACATGTATATACATAATAACTAGACATAAACTATTTATTTTATGTTTCTCTATATTAAAATATGTGCTTGCAATAAAAACACATTTTTTTTTAACTTTTAGAGTTTTAAATGCAAGCAAAAGGGCAGGCACTGTTTAGCATGTGAAGATAGAGAATCATTTTGCAGTTTTTGAAAATCTTAGCCAATATACATTGTGAAGCAAAAACAAAACAAAACAACAACCAAACACAAATCAATTTTCCCATCTTTACATTATTCTTCTTTATTTTTAAAAATGGTTACCATAGTTACACCATTATCTTACCTTCCATTTTTGGTAGGTTGATTCATGACTCTAGTTTTCACAACATCAGCTGGTGTACACATTATAGCAGCTATCACACCAGCACAGGCACTAAAATTATTTTAATATTCTTTCTAATTAATCCTCGATTATTCAATCAGCTGTCTAAATTGAGATCATGTGACCAGTCAAATTTTACAAATCAAATAAAATCAGATAAAACCTACATATTTCATAATTTAAGTTATTTTCAGAAGTTTTCATAAAAAGATTACAGAATTCACATGAGGTAAATTGCTTCGACTTTCAACAGCAGCCAAACTTTCTTCCTCTTTTTCCCCCCCCCACGGGTGTGGCATATTTTCTCTGTGACAACTGCTCTCAGATATAATGGTTATTTGTCTATTATCACTGATTCAGAAATCATGTGAGATTAGAAGTTGGTCACTTGCAAAGAATTTGGGAACTTAAAATGATTTAAAACTTACCTTGACAATCCATGCACGACCCAATTATCAGGTAAAGTTGTTTTATTCAACAAGTAATGTTTCACTGTATCATATGTCACCAAATCTGGAAACAGATGCTTTTGTTCAGTAAATCTATTTTTAGCATTTCCAAATTTAATTACAATTTTAAAGGCACATTATACCTCAGAAATGCATATTTTCTAATTCTTTAGAAATGTTAAGCATGTGTTTAATAATGTATAAGTAAAGGATTAAGAGCATGTGAGATGTTTGACAACTGAAAATTAGCGCTCAACATGAAGTTATGTGTCGTAAAGGTAGCAAAATGTTAACAAAGTAGTATTTTGACTTCCATACCAATTACTAATTCACTATAATTATAAAATATGCAAACAGAGCTAAAGAAGCAAAAGATAGTTCATGTATATAGCAAATGAGTAAGTGTTTGGAAACTGTAACAAGATACCAAAAATAAACAGTTTATGAGAAAAAAAATGATAACATTTCTGAGGCATAATGGACCTCTAAGTTGAAGTTGTTTTTCTTTATAAATTTTGTTCTGAAGTCTTGTCAATATTGACAAGGTTATACTGAGATCTTCAAACGTTTTATTCTAATTCTTAGTGAATGGGTTCAGGGAAACCTATTTCAGTCCTTTACATAATAAATTTGACGAATTACCTCCCATGTTCACCAGTGCTGCCCTCTGTACATTTGGTACCCAGCCTCTCCATAATCCCCGTACACCAGATTCTGTAACTATGGTACGAAATGCATGTCTGACATTGTGTACCCTGAAACAAAGGCAGGTAATGATTATTATAATTTTCTTTTATTCAACAATGTTTATAACCTGTTTGATTTCTGTTAGCAGTGAATTTGCAAACTGTTTCTATTTTAGTAGCATATTTACATACTTATGCCTATTTCATAAGGTCAAGTGTTATACATATGTTGGCCATAACAACATATTTTTTTCATTGGTTTCTGATTGGAGAAGATTTATTGTGATCTTAATTTATTACCTCAAAATCAATACTCTTTCTACTGGCATGCATAACTGGCACAAAATGTTGAATGTGTTATCTTTTAAAATTCTGGAATAAAGGGTTCTGAAAGAAATTACCTGTATTGGAAATTTTCTGTAACATATAAAAATTACAATTCTACCTTGGTGGATGACCTTCTAGTCTTCTGCGACCTTCCATTTGCATATTGACCTTGATAAGATCAGTTGGACTTGCAATCAACTGACCCAATGCCCCAGCAGTTGACCCCACTATCACTCCTTTCCTGAAAGTAAAACACATTTTCTGCTATTTTACATAGTCACCTTACCTCAACCCATGATTATATGTTTCAAAATGCCTCTCTGAAAAATTTAGCACACTGGATGTATGACGTCATATCCTGAAATAAATACCACACTCGTCCTTTAATTCTCTTTGGATGAAAGGTAAAAACACATGTTCCTTACAAGTTATATACTTTTAACATATCTTACCATGCATGTGTGCTCCGATAGATTTACTCAGGAATTAACTATATTTTGGGGTTTTCAAGCTAATCCGATAGTACAAACAAACTTTAATATTTACAACATTGAAAACTAGAAATGTGTCATCATGCCACGGATGCCCCCGCATGCAGCCAAAATTTCTTTTTTCATTTTAAGTTCAAAAGCCCTTAAAACTTTTCAATGTTCACACAAACCATTTTCATACAATGTTCAAGGCACTGAAATAATTCAGTCTTAACCTTTTAAAAATAGCATATTGCATATTTGTAGCCAAAATAATGGCTAAAAGTATGAGTGCTGAAACTGAAAGTTGAAAATTTTTCCAACATTCAGGAAAGATAAGTTTGTCTAAAATCATTGAACCACGACCAAATTCAAACTTAAACTGCTTATCCCTAAGATGTATCTATATTATTTTCAAAGTGAAAGGGACATAACTCTGCCAAAAAATCATCAAACCATGACCAAATTCCAACTTGACCTGCCCATTCCTTTGACATATCCATATGTCAAATTTAAGTTGAATATGTAACACTGTTGGGTAGATAATGAACAGAAACTGTAAATTTCATATTATTTTCAAAGTGAAAGGGCCATTACTCTGCCAAAAATCATTGAACCATGACCAAATTCGAACTTGGCCTGGGCATTCCAAAAACATATCCATATGTCAAATTTGAGTTGAATGTGTTGTACCATTGGGGAGATAATAAACGGAAACTGTAAATTTCATATTACTTTCAAAGTGAAAGGGGCATAACTCTGCCAAAAATCATTGAACCATGACCAAATTTGAACTTGACCTGCGCATTCCTTTGACGCATCCATATGTCAAGTTTGAGTTGAATGTGTTGTACCTTTGGGGAGATAATGAACGGAAACTGAAAATTTCATATTATTTTCAAAGTAAAAGGGGCATAACTCTGCCAAAAGTCATCCAACCATGACCAAATTCGAACTTGACCTGTATTTTCTCATGACATATCCATATGTCAAGTTTGAGTTGAATGTGTTGTACCGTTGGGGAGATAATGAACGGAAACTGAAAATTTCATATTATTTTCAAAGTAAAAGGGGCATAACTCTGCCAAAAATCATCGAACCATGACCAAATTCGAACTTGACCTGTATTTTCTCATGACATATCCATATGTCAAGTTTGAGTTGAATGTGTTGTACAGTTGGGGAGATAATGAACGGAAACTGAAATTTCATATTATTTTCAAAGTAAAAGGGGCATAACTCTAACAAAAATCATCGAACCATGACCAAATTCGAACTTGACCTGTATTTTCTCATGACATATCCATATGTCAAATTTGAGTTGAATGTGTGCAACCGTTCTTAAGATAATGAACGGAAACTGATGATGACAGAATGACGGAAGGATGGAACAGGGTAACACTATATGCCCCGGCCATTACATGGCTGGGCATAAAAATGTAACAGGATGACAATGTTAGTGCATAATAAAGCTATATGAAGTTTGTTTGTACCCAGTGAGTAGCTGGAAAAAACCCATATGTGCGAGTACCGGATAACATCTACTAGATGCAGAATTATATATATGATGGTGTAATTTGAGGTTTTGTGTAGACTAGCTCTATTGAGGAAAAATTGTGTTAAGATTTGGAAGATTAGATGATTTCACAAAGACCAGTTAAGATATTTAAATGTACATGTTCCAAGAAAATCGTGTAAATAAAATGCTGTTTACTTTTAAAATGTGTGTAAATTCAGTTAATGCCATCTATACAATTTGTATCAAATCAATGAAACATCCAATAAATTTCTATTTCCCCCCTAAAATTTTATGATTTTTTTTATTTTAAAAACATGCACTGCTATTTTCATATCTTTAGTAACTAGGTGTGAACAAGATAAAACTTGTTTGTAAAACTAAAATCCTAAATTTGCTGTAACAATAATTTCGTAAAATAATCTAAAATTTGACCTTAAAGGTCAAGGCTATTTAGGTGTCAAAGTCATGATTCACTATGTCAAAGCAAAGCTCTTGTTGACAGGTATTTTATATCCTAGTGTACATGCTCAAATTTATAGAAAGAAAATACTGACATTTGTTGTTGAGTAACTCAGACAGCCACCCAGCCAGCTTCCCCCCCTCCCACCACCTCGAAATATGACCCTAATTATCTGACCTATGTTGGTGTATGTAGTAGTAATAGCATAAAATTTCAGGGGTAAGGCTTCATAAATGGATACTAAGGAATTCCTTATTGAGGTAAGGTAATTAAAGCAAGGGATAGGTTTTTGTTTTAATTGGGAAGAAGTCAATTTATATCTTACCACAATGAGAAGGATCCGTCTGGATTCTTTTTGAAAACCTTATCTCTAAGCACCTCGTATATGTTCATTCTACAACCAGTGTACACTGAAATACAAATAAAATGGCTATTCATAACATAAACCCTTAGGAACTAACCATGCAAACAGTGTAGACCAAGATCAGCCAGATGTGCAAAGAACCCAAACAACTCTGTGACCATGTTTTTGTATATCTTGCACTACAGTTATATGTTTCTACATTTTATTACTGTATGGCCAGAGAGTAAAGAAAAAACTATACAAGAGCCATGTCAACATGGCCATCCCCCGCCGAATGTGTTTGCTCATTGGAAGAATGTATATGTAGTAGAACAGAATAATTTCATTTTAAGAGGTCTTTTGGTAATGAAAACTGATGGCTATAGTGATTACAGATTTGAAACCTATGTGAATACTGATGGCTGAAAATAACAAAGGGCAATAACTGAAAAATAATGCAGGGTAGGTTATCATTCTTGTGTGCTGCATCCCTCCTCAGTAAAATCTATCCACCTATGAAGTTTGAAGTTGATACCTCAAATACTTTTTGAGAAAAAAATTGAATTGAAATATTAAGTATGAAAAATAACAAAGGGCAATAACTCAAAAATTATAAAAGGTAGAGTTATCATTCTTGTGCAGTGCACACCTCCTGAGTGAGATCTATGCACCTATGAAGTTTCATTTTGATATCTCAAAGGCTTTTTGAGTTATGCTCTGGACAAAAATTAATTTTGAAAAATAACAAAGGGCAATAACTCAAAAATAATGCAGGGTAGAGTTATCATTTTTAAGCACTGCACTCCTCCTCAATGAGATCCATCCACCTTTGAAGTTTCATGTTGATACCTCAAATACTTTTTGAGATAAGTTCTGGACAAAATAGCATGAAAAAAAACAAAGGGCAATAACTCAAAAATTGTATAGGGAAGAGTTATCATTCTTGCGCACAACATTCCTCCTCAATAAGATCTATCCACCTATGACATTTCATGTTGATATCTCAAACACTTTTTGAGTTATGCTCCACTCAGGTGAAAAATTAGGTATGAAAAATAACAAAGGGCAATAACTCAAAAATTATGAAAGGTAGAGTTATCATTCATGTGCACTGCACACCTCCTGAGTGAGATCTATGCACCTATGAAGTTCCATGTTAATATCTCATAGGCTTTTGGAGTTATGCTCTGGACAAAAATCAATTTTGAAAAATAACAAAGGGCAATAACTCAAAAATCATGCAAGGTAGAGTTATCATTCTTGTGCACTGCACTCCTCCTCAATGAGGTCTATCCACCTATGAAGTTTCAAGTTGATAACTCAAATACTTTTAGAGATATGCTCCGGACAAAAATATGGACGGAAGGACGGACGAACGGAAGGACGGAAGGTCGGACGGACGGAGACTATTTCTATATCCTCCGCCGAAAATTTTCGGCGGGGGATAATAAAAAAGATCAGCCAGCAAGTATGTGCCCTCTGATTATGGTTTTGTCAAGATTTAAAAATTGGACAAACAAGATATTTAGTCTTGTATGGGTAAAAAAAAGTAAAATATTGTTTTGCCCCTTATAACATGCAAATATCCAATTGTCTTTATAACAAGCAATGATATTTTATGTGACAGGTGCTATTTATCTCAAACATTTGTGGATTAGCAATACTAATTGGCATTTTTTTTTTCATTACGTAACCGGCTAATGAAAGATTGGTGACTACACCCAAGTGCTTGTACATGCTAATAATGTATAGAGGAATGTATTGTCCTTTTTGTCATTTATAAAAGTTAAAATAAAAACTGGAAAGCCACAATTTAAAACATACATGTACAATATTTGTGTGATCTCAAATTCTGCAAAGCAGTATTAGATAATTACGTTAATTTTTATGGATGTTAGTTTGAATGTTTAGTTTAAAGCACTATTTCACATACCTATATGTCTGTATAAGGCTGGAGGAACTCCTTGCCAGAGTTTGAAAAAACCTTCCTCCGTCACTGTAGAAACAAACAAGACTTAGTAATGAAACAGAAGAAATTTTCCCCCATCATATTTGCACTCTACTGCCATAGCAACAAATATATAATGACAAAAGCAACAACACTCTAAGTTTGTAAATATTTCACAGAATAAAATTCATAAGATGCAAAAGAGGTCAATTGTGAATTTTTACACCTGTTGGTAATGTAGCAATATCTACTAATTGGGCAATGGGCATACAACAATTTCTAGTTTTAAATTGGAAAATATGACATGAAGGAAAATAACCCTGTAGACTCACCTATTCCGTGTAATATTTTCAACATGCCTCTGTTAGAATGGGATACAGTTGTTCCGGATACATTAATTTCACCTTGTATCTGTAATCTGGTCTTTGTTAAATCCAGGGGATATGTCACTGAAATGCAAAAGAACATAATTAAAACTGTAGTTAAAACAATAAGGACAGCACATTTATAAACATTTTTAAAATTCTTAAAATCAATATTAAAAATTTTAAGGTGAAACTGAAAATGTAATTACAGCTATACTACAAAACATTATGCTAGGCTATTTCTTAAGCTTCACAATTGTTTAGGTCTAATAATTTTTTTTTCAGAAAATCATTCTTTACAGTCTGACCAGGATCAATACTGATAAATGGTTGTTTAATTTTTGTTTTCTGATACATATGTATTAAAATCCCTTTAATTTTAGATGGACCATTCCAAATTCAAAGTCATGCAAATCTATGAAAGAAATTCAGCAGGTTAAGGAGTTAATTTTTACCTGTTTCTGCAACCACTGCCGATGAAGCAGACAGCAAGTACTTATACAGTACGCCTTCATGAAGCTTGCCTCGTTCATGCTGATTGGCTGCTATTTTATTTGGAGGCGTGGCTGTGATATTAGAAGCATCCTTATTGGCTGCAACAGACTGTGGAGCTGATGACTCTCGGCTGGCCATGATTATGTTGTATATTTTCTACCTTAAAGTGTTGGTCAACTAGAATGAAGATTTCTCTGATCCATACTCTGATGATCTCCTGTAATATAATATCATACATTATATATATTTAACAAAAATTGAAAAAAATATAAATTCTTTAGAACTTGTTGAGAAATGGGAAATGTTACCAAAGAAATATGTCAGGAACACTTGATCCCACCTTTGCTTAGATGAAATTTTTATTATTGAATACTTCAAAAATAGTTTCATTTGTATCATGTTCAGACTGACAGACACTGTGCACATAAATATAACCTAACCCAACCTGATTTTTAACATTATTTTCTGGTGTGAATGTTGATTGCTTATTCAAAGGTCATTCATTTCTATTTTTTATTTTGATTCATGAACAACTTTGATATGCTGATTAAACTTTTAAGTGCTAAATAGTAAATTAGTCTGCAAGAAAATATTGTGCAAGTGCTATGGATTGGATAATAATGGTCTTTTGAATTTAAAATGATTCAGGTAAAGCATAGCTTTGTCCTGAACAATATCACTGAGCAACGTCTAAGCTCTATTTTGAAGAGCTTGCAGAATTTGAACCCCATGATGCTCTACACCACTCTTCGACTGCCTCCGTTGTCAAAGGGTTAGAGTCGATGACTTCTAATCCAGTTACCTCTCTGGCATTGGTTCGATCCCCTGGAGATGCTTTGGTAGTTTAGCACGGAGGAAGGTAGTCTAGTACTGGTGTATCTCTCCAGGAACGATGGTAAGGAAACTACCCGCCTATATGACTGAAATACTGTTGGAAAAAGGCGTAAAATGAAACAAACAAACAAACAGCAATCTTCCTCCACGTTTCAAGTGCGATAGCTTTCGGACAATTGTTTTATTTGAAAAATAGATTAAGTAACCAAAACATGACATAAGTAGTATTGTAACTAATGCCTGAATGGTCTTCGAGCATGACATTCATGAACATTATTGTAATAGAGTCATCTGGTCATCAGGTCATTGTCAGGAATTTTATAATTTGAGATCAGCTGATCAGTAATTTGACATTTCACAGTCTCATGTTATCATATGTGCAAGCAATACAAAGAATCTTTGATAGAAGTGCTGAAACAAATAATCATGATTCAATACAAACTATGACAAGCTGACAATCAAAGGATGCGTACCGTGTTACTAAAGAGAATGTTCTTGGTCGTTCTCTGTGTACATGAAATTTATGACGTCAGGGTGCACGTGTGAAAATACTGTTGTAGAATTTATGATACTTAGGTATCACTACACTATATATATAAGTAAAACTTACCGGTATTATTGAAGAAAAAAAAACAACTGAATATTAGAAATTTATAAGATTAGATGGATTTGGGCCAAACATAATCAAACATTCAATGATAGCATCAATTATTCCCAGATGATTTAAAAAGGGCTAAAGTTATACCTATTTTTAAATCGGGGGATAAGAATAAACCAAATAACTATCGATTGATATCAATTTTGTCAACTATAACCAACATATTTGAACGCCGTTTTTCCAAACAAATACAATCATTCTTTGGAAACCAACATAATTCATAATAATTAACAATCAGGATTTCGCAAAATTATTCTTGTAACACTCATTAGTTTAATAGATACATGGTTAATAGATGTGGACTATGGAAAAATTGTTGGGGCTGTATTCTTAGATTTAAAGAAAGCCTTTGATATGGTTGATCATGAAATAGTTCGGCATAAACTTAAGCTTTATAATTTTTCTGAAAATGCCGTATCTTAACAGAATACAACTGGTTAAGATAGGTAATCTTCAATCTCAGACAATGAAAATGATTTCCGGTGTTCAAAAATGTTCAATATTAGGACCTTTAATTATTGTTTCTAGCTAACATTCATAAATGACAGCTTTAATTGGTGATGATATAAAAATTGATCTATACGCAGACGATTGTACTCTTTATGAGTTGGAGAAAATATATCAAAAGTAGAAGTAAAACTCCAACATCATTTAAATCGTATCGTATCGATTTATTCAGGGAAAAGACATATACACATACAATTTTATCACAGATATCAACTTGCATATATATATAAACACACACATAAATGCAACAAAAGTAATTATAAGATTAATTAATGAGTATGTGGATTGCCCATTAAGTAAGCTAAAAGCTTATTTCCAATGGGGTCCATTTTCTGTAAAATTATTACACTAAATTACATAATAATAAATGAGTTATAAAGAAGTTAAAATAAATGACAATTTTCAACAATCAAGACACATTTTTCAATATAATAAGACAAGTACATTGTACACAAACAAAATGCAATAAATTTCATTTAAACTAAAACATATCAGGTACAACATGTAATAGAAAGAGCACCGAAACACGAGGCTATCTGATTTGTACGAGGGGGCGTAGCCCCCGAGTATAAATCAGATTGCCGAGTGTTTTTGGTGTTCTTTCTCTTTTGTATCATAGTCAAACATGACAGCACGTTCCCTGTTGTCATAATATGAAACCCCAGAAAAAATTAACCAATGAACGAGCATTTGAATATGATATTTCTGCCCCCTTCCCTTTCTCTGCCGTCACAATATGTAAACCCCAGCAAAAATGAACCAATCAACGGGCATTATCTGGAGTGCGGGTAACTGATACCCGCACTTCAGTTACCGCACTGTGCATGTATATGTATACGATTTAACTGTGACACTTTTTCAACAGAAAGGTCCCCAAACTATGATACAAAATCATGTTACAAAACCTTATCATAAGTTACACATCAATTTAATAATAAATAAACATATTATTCACTTGTTTATCATTTTCATTACTTAAAAAAAGTTTTTCTTTCGTTTTAAATGTTTGGATATTGTCAATTGATCTGATGTTGTCTGGTAAAGAATTCCAGTCTTTTATGGCATTGTAGAAAAATGTATTTTTAACATAAGAATCATTTTGAGGCAAAACAAAATTAAAATTACAAGATCTTAAATTGGATATTCTACAAACCTTAAACAATTCCTTTAAATAAGAAGGGCTTTTGTTGTAATAAACTTTATGAATGTGGTTGAGTCTTAACTGTCTAACTCTATCATTGACATTTAACAGAACCTTATTTGTCACTGAAGTCCTAGGAGTGTAGTCTTTTATCAAGCGCACAACCTTATTTTGAGCTACTTTAAGTTTGTGCTTCAGTGACTTACTCAGTCCTTCGTACCAAGAAGATGAAGAATAATCAAAGTGACACAGCAAATGACTTTGAGAAATGGTGCAAAATCAATAATATGGCCTTAAACCCAGAAAAATCAAATTGTATGGTGATAAGAGCAAGACCAAAACTAAAAATGATGAGAAAATTGTATCTTAAGATAAATGAAATAGTTCTGGAAAATGTAACTGATAAAAAAGCCCTGGATATTTGAATAGATTACACCTTAAAATGGCACTTTCAAATTTACCATGTTTGTAAAAAACACAAGGGAAAAATTAAATTGCTTTGCTGAAAAAAAATATCGTGTTTTTTTGCACTTAGATATGAAATAAATGTTTTACAATGCATATATATTGCCCATTATGGACTATTGTTGCATTATGTGGGGTAAAGAAAACACAAACTACATAAATAATGTTTGTAAATTACAAAAACGAATTGCTATAATCATTTTAAAGCAAACATAAAGATCTCCGTCAGTGGAGCTATTCGAAGCTGGTTACCATTCCTTGTGATGCAGATGTAAATATAACACGACGGTTCTTGTTTTTAAAACTTTAAATGACATGACACCAAGTTATATGACAAAATTAATGACTTTAGCAGACAACAAAATGTACAATTCAAGATCTAGCTCACGAAAAGATTATTGTATTATGGACAAGACCTAAAACAAGTTATATTAAAGACATTTTTTCTTATCATGGCATGCACATTTGGAACAGCATACCTTTAAATATTCGCAATGTTAATAATCTTAAATGTTTTAAAGAAAAATATAAAACATATCGTGATGTTAATATGAATGAATGAATAAATGAAAGAAAGAAAGAAAGAAAGAACGAAAATAAAAAAAAATGAAGAAATGGTACTTGCTGATGGGACCGAACTTGCTGTAAAATTAAAATATATACGCTTATTAGATTGATTGTTTTTTTAAAAAAGAACACTCAAAGTTCAAATGTAATTATTGTATTAGAAATGTAATAATTTGCTTGTATTTAGAGCTAGCTAGAACATAAATTATCATTTTAACAAAACAAACTGAGAATAAAGCATTTTACGAGGAAATGAACAATTTATTTGTGAGCTATAGTAAGACTATATTTTTGGCAATATTCACTAGGTTCCAGCTCAGTTACACCATTCTTCAAAACCTATTAAGCTGGAAGGATGAAACGCAATGATACGTTTTAGGCAGGTGTTTCGTATTTGGTTTAACCCCTTTTCAAAAAGCAAACTTGTCATATATTGGAGGATCATTTGGAATGTTACAGGGTTCAGCTCTAAGGCGGTAAGAATCATCGAGGTTGACCTCGTGATAGGGTTTCCCGGGCATGTTGACCGTTAGCTCTGAAACGTTCCGCCTGGAATATCTACAATTATGTTTTAAATACTGTTGACAAACCTTTCTTAAATGACTAAAAGCCATTTCTAACGACACGACAAAGCAAGTGTCTCTTTGTGAATTCTTTGGAAGGCTACGACCCTTAGCTTTTCAGCAATATGCGTCATAATGTTCACAAATACCATTCTGAAATAACACATAAACGACTCGCCGGGTGTGTTCTCAATTTTGCCTGATTTTTCTACTTGGTCAAAACTTTAATTTTTAATTATTTAAGATCATCTTGTTTACCTGATAAAATTGAAAAGTTGAACGAATTAAACAAAGAAGTTGTGTTTTCTTTTCAATAGGCATTTATTCTTTTTAAAACATTTTTTTTCTAGTCTCAAACATAACCATAAGTGTATGCTGTTCATAAAATTTAATTTATTTTGATTTTGATGTTTTAACATATATTTACACCTTTAAAAGTGTACTTTGACTGTTTTGACGGGGACTTTTAAGCAGGTCATTTTTGTTATCTTATATAGCCTTCAACTAAACAATCATACTAATCATATGCTATATACTGATACAGTGCTGATACAGTGTTATCATCTATTATATTCATACAAAGCGAATACAAATTCAGCATATACAAGTCAAGTTCACTAAAATCAGACCAAGTTCATTAAATTCACATCAAGACTGGCTTGTAAAATGAATAAGTTATGGATTTTATTACTTTTTGCAGCAGGTATCGCTGACATCAATTGCAAATCAACTTCTGCCGTCGACAGTGACAAAGATGAGAATATATGTTGTATAGCTGATAACTGGGAGGGCTTATTGTACTTGGATATGGGTATTGTATTTATAGACCAGAACACAGCATATTCATATTTTAATGGGACTGTACACGCTGCTTATAGTTTTTCGAGCAAAAAAGTGTTTTTCAATATTTCGGGCCTGGAGATGAGTCCATTGATACCTAAACCAATACCAGACAGCACGCTGTTACTATATGACTTTGAAAAGGTAAAATGTAGCAAACTTATTGGCCTATTGTTCACATTAAAATTTGAAATGTTCCCCAAAATCGACACTTGTGACAGTTTAACATGTTATAATTTATAATGCAATCAATTTGTAAATGTTTTCGACTGCATATTTTTATGTCTTTAAAAGGTATATTTGCATTGTGTACAATTTATTCTTTATGTTCAAGTAAGCTCAGAAGGTATAAGAGAGAAATAATTTATAATAAGTTAAGTTATAAGTTATTTTACTAAAACGTTTTGCTTGAAGCCAAGATTTCAAGATTTCAAGATTTTATTATTCACACAATACATGTAAATATGAGGCCAATAACATTCCTGCTGAATGCGATATGATCTGCTTTTATTATAACTAAATATGTAAGTTTTTGCAAATGTATGAATTAAAACTAGCCCATATTTCTAGGTTTGTATATCATTCCATCGCCAATCATCGTGATTAAACACATTTAGATTTGACAATTCTTTCCTAAAAAATACTAAGCTATGTTGAATATACGACAGTACTACGACGGACATTCTTAATACAGCAGATTTGTATATGTAAGTTTCTAGTACCATTTTTACACATTGTCAAGTACTAGTAAATTATATGTATCATTTATCTCATTGAATATAAAAAGATGAAACGTGATGTTTATTTATTAATCTAATGAGTGATAGCTCAAATACAGACTGGTATATACATATGGCATTTATTGAGAGTCAGACTAACAGGGTCTGCTACGTGAAAAAGGTAAATGTTTTTTGCAAGGCAATTTTAATATCTTTTAATCCATTTTTAAAAATAATATATTATAACAATGTATGAAAATTAGTATATATTTTACCAAAGTTTAACTTAATTAATAATTGTCTGAAGCATAACTTATTTTATTACAGATGACCATGTATATGGTCCCGGCTCAAGGAGGATGCACCAAATCCAGTTTAGATAGTAAAATGGAACGCGCTTGTGTGCCACGTGCGTAAATTTACACATTTATATATGCTGTGCAGACCTTTATGTACCAAATTCACGAGACAAAGACACATTATGTCCCAGAAATGCTTTAGTATCTATTTTAGTCTTACTATTATGAATTCCAAAAACTTACTTAATGAACAGTTATCCTAGCCATTTTTTTCTATTGCTTTTTTGCAATTTTAACATTGTAGTGATCAAGTACTTTGTATGGAAGTCAAAATATTACTTTCTGCTATTTTTATGACAAATAATTTATCATTAGCGCTATTTTCATCAGGTGACAACTGACAAAAGACTAACTTGCTCAGAAACCAGCATTTACACGTTATAAAATTCATGTTTGTCTTCCTGAAGTAAGAAATATATGAGCCGCGCCATGACAAAACCAACGTAATGTGTTTGCGACCAGCATGGATCCAGACCAACCTGCGCATCCGCGCAGTCTGATCAGGATCCATACTGTTCCCTATCGGTTTACCTCTTCTTATACGGTTCATAACCGAACAGCATGGATCCTGATCAGACTGCGCGGAAGCGCAGGCTGGTCTGGATCCATGCTGGTCGCAAACGCATTATCTTGGTTTTGTCATGACGCGGCTCATATATTCGTTTCTGAGACATAATGTGTGATAAATGAATTTTATAAATACGATAATAATGTAGAGATGTTTCAAATTAATAGACTATTTAATACAAAACATACAGTTTGTTATTTCAAAAGTATACATCCGTATTTATGTATATTCAGTTTAAAGTTCCGAGACGTCACACCCCTTTTAAAAATGGCGACTCAACGTTGTTTTTTTTTTCTTAGATGATTTGAAATATATCTTTCTGCCTAAATAATTATATCACATTTACACTACTGTGTTAATGAGATCTGCTAGGCACAAGCAAACAATCACATGTATAATTTAATATGAGGTTGGCTTCAACATAGTTTGAGTTTAGAATAGAACAAAAAGATACGTATGGTGGCATATTT
This sequence comes from Ruditapes philippinarum, assembly GCF_026571515.1. Taxonomy (NCBI): domain Eukaryota; kingdom Metazoa; phylum Mollusca; class Bivalvia; order Venerida; family Veneridae; genus Ruditapes; species Ruditapes philippinarum. The sequence goes on from NW_026863249.1 coordinate 30,359, forward strand.
CTGCCACCAGATAAGGTGGCATATTTCTGCCACCAGATAACCACATAACTAACTAGTTAATTAAGAGGTTAACTAGTTACGTAACTTGTTGACCTCTTAATTAACTAGTTAGTTATGTGGTTAACTAGTTACGTAACTATTTTATTTTTTTCAATAAATAAAAGATCATAACGGGAAATAAATGCATGTTAGTGCCTACAACTGCCATCCTTTTATCATTTTACCAGCTTAATGTTAAGAGGTTAACTAGTTACGTAACTAGTTAACCTCTTAATTAACTAGTTAGTTATATGGTTATCTGGTGGCAGAAATATGCCTCCATAGTTACGCTATATATTTCTTATTATTAACAGATGGTGCAAAGGAGACTGCGACAGGAGTGTTTGGTTCAGGCAATACAACTAGATTGTTACATACATATCAGTTCTCGACCGACAATGATGTACCTTACGACATCAGGGCAACAATTTTTAAAAATGGCAGGCCTTTAATATTTTCATGTTATATTTTCTATTATGACAAATGATGGTTTTAATATATCAGTGGATGGTACTAACCTCCATTTCATATTTAAGTGTGGCGGTATGCTTAAGTTCATGTGAATTAAGGGTCGAGCCGGCTCTTTGCATTTACCAGAGTTACCTTCGGACAGGCTTAATCCAAGGTTGCCATGTTCGGTGTTCAGAATGTTTTCATTATATTCTAAATGACCAGCTTTGGTGAAGCGTGTGTCGACGAAAAGTGACATTCAGCATATGTTTAATTGTTCTATATGTTTAAGTAATCGCCCATAAGGCATTTTACTGTTATGTATTAAGATGTCTGTGCGATGGCATGAACAAGGTAATCGGCACATATATCCTAAGAAATCTTTTTTTTATGGCGACTGATCTATTTCAAATAATAAGTTATCAAAACATAGATGAACCCATTGATTATGAGAATAGCTTCAATTTGTATTATCCTATCCCTTTGTAGCTTGCATACATTTTTGGACATACGGTCTACTGAAGACAATTTTGTCATGTTATGACGTGGATGAATTATTCTTCTTCTTTAAAATTTATGGGCATTTATTTCAGATTTGACGCCAGTACATCCAAAAGTGTGTGAGCCATTTTATGTGAACTACTTTACCCCCTCGGGGAACCCGGACAGCGGAACAATGTACGGGTTACAGTTCATGGATATTGGACCTATAAAATCAGAGAAAATATTTGACATTCCCGAGCCATGTCTGAAATTATAAAACGAGAGTGATGATTGAAAAGGAAAATGCAAGATATAAGTGAAAGCCATATTAAATACCAGAAATAACTACAATTTTTCCTTCTCAAGAAAAGACAAAAAATATGTTATATTTTTTTATAACTATGGTTTTAAAATATGTATGTTAAATGACACTGAATATGAAAATATCTATATATCGCAAAAGAAGCGAGATGTATACAAGAAAATTTTGACATGTAAATAAAATTCCAAAACATTTTACCTTAACTAATGGTCAAAACCTAAAAGGAGCGAATGATGGTCATTGTAATTAGCATCATTTTGGACATGATAATTAAAATGTTTTCTTAAAAAACTTTTTGGGGCTAAATGGGCTCTGAAGCAAGTTCAATTTGGCATAATAGTTCTTACTATATACATCTTTGAAAATAGGAAAACATAGTCTTTTTATTTCTGTTGTTGTTGCTCACATTATTTGGATCACGTAAATATCATTTTTCCTATTATTCAATAACTGGCAATAATTACAAAAGAAAATTGAGCGCTGGTTAATATGACGAACAATCGAATAATAGTACATTGTACATTTATTTGTATTGTACATGTATTCCTAGTTTGATGTAGCCATATAAAGTCTTATCCATTGTAGAAACGGGTATTATATATTTATGAACATGCATACATAAATAAAGAAATCAAAAAGGACAGAAAGTGTTGAAGGGTATTTATCTTACATATTAAAAATAGCAAATGCTTTAAAGTGATGGGCGCGGTCATTTTGTTACCCAATGTTACCGTAACGAATGTAACGCTATTTCACGCTCTGTTGAATGCTTGCAAAATATGTATTTGATTACCTAACAGAAAGGGTGCGTTTGTGTACATCAGACTAAATTGGGTTTCAGACCGGTTTCTTAAACTCTTCATTTATTTTGTAAAACTAGTTTGAAACTGGAAAAGGTTTGAACCAATTGTTTTGAACTGTTTTGTCAAACCCACCAAATTGCCCTAAGAGGCCGTTTGAACGGTAGCAAATGTGAAAGAAAATGGCGACAAACTTAGTCATTAGATTAGTGGACGAGAGTTAGATTACTCTATTTATCTTAGTACATCAACAAAGGCAGAAAAGGAACTTGAGATGTGAATTTTTAAGAGACAGACATTTTATATTTACATTGATTACATCGATTGCGTGATTTACATTTCATGCAGCACGTGTTTCTTAACGCATAAAACGTTTGCGGAAAGCTGTTCATAGAGAACAAGACGCCACAAATGTCATGGCCTTTTGCTTTAAACGACACTAACGGACAAAGGTATCGGGGAGGGAAAAGCAACAAAAAAGATAAAATCAATGAATTTTGATAAACTTAAAGTGTTTGGATTTAACCACTTCTGTGCACGGCACTACTGGATTTATGTAGACACGTCTTAAAATTTAAAGTTCTACTCTCATTTTTTTGAATTAATGTTAATAAAATAGATGTTTGCCATTCTGTAATTTTTATATGCAATATGCATAACAAATACATGCAATTTTTTCTTGTTATTGTTCTTTGCTTAAAATAGATATTAGTATGAAAATTATACTAATTGCATGATTTTTTTCAGGAAATTTTGTAAATTAATTCTGTAATTATAGAGTACTTGTAACATCAAAACAGAAAAAGCTTACTTGTGTGAATGCAAAATAATAGCTTTTCGATGTAATAATCTATTTATACAGACAGCAATTATTAAAAAATAAAATATCACTAATCATTATAAAATTTCTGTCTTTGCTATAAAAAGTTTTAGAGCAATCAAAACTACTTGTGATTAAAGTTATTTTAACACGAAATAACACTTGAGTATATAGGTTGCCAAAATTTGATTTCTGAAATTCACTTTTACATGTAATTTATTTCAATATGATTTAGTAGTAAATCGCCACAAAACCTGTCTGAAACCTGGCCAATCTAAAACAATAATGAAATAAAGACAGAAATAAACAAATTTTGGTTAGAATTAAGCTTCAGCTTCATGTATAGATTGCGGTCAGAAACTGGTTAGATTGTAGTCAGAAACTGGTAAGACTGTGGTCAAATAATATATCTATAAATGGTCGGTCATGGTAAAAAAGACGTCGTCGAACATGACATCTAAAAACTAATATTCAGCGCACACACTTTCGCAAAATAAATCGACATATTAGATAACTGACAAGATAGTGGTGTTTTTGAAGAAATTTCAACGAACGCAGTCTAGTGACTCCATATCACCTTACATATAGAAGTTATTGGTGATCTGATTATTTTTATATAGGTTTAATTGTTAGGCAATTAGATAGAAACTTAAGATATTACCTTAAATTAAGAAATTTGTATAATTTCGGAAGTCAATTCAAGTCGATTGTAACCAAAAGTGTATACATGTATCCTTTTATGAGAAAATTAGTAGCCCTTTCCACAACACAGTCGGGCATAATTTCTCGAGCAAGGATGAAGTTTTTGGGAGAAACAGAATGCCTGAAAGACATACAGAATTACTGACAGACAGAATGGCAGACATAAAATATACCATCAAAGCCTTCAATACGTACGGGGGCATAAAAAGATTTTTGCAGCTAGGGCCTCTTGTACCACACTCAAAGTAAATACTACAGGCAAGCCACACATTATATCAGAAAACATGAAAAAAGTGTGCATAATTTAGGCAATCTGAGCACAATATGTATTAGGCTTGTGCACTATTGTCTTTTTAATAGCACAAAAATATCAATATGAACAATGCATTGATTTATAGTTGCTTTTCTTCCATTGCACTGAACAGTTCGCCATCTGTTCTTTGCAAATCATTTCACAACAATAAAGTAAGTTAATACAAATGCAGATCAATTGATCGACCGGGATGTTACATAAATTGTGAAACTACGTTAATTCCATTTCGTCTAATTTTATTGTTCTTGGTAACACATTTTACATGAACAAAACAATATTCTATATTGTCATTTATAATAAAGTAGAGAAAAAAGGAATCCCTAAAGAAAGCCCAACAAGGCAAAATGGAATATGTTGCAGACTCGGTTTGATTGAGTCTGTTCATGGATTTGCAAGCTACCGTCCACGTCCTCTATTACCGGTTTTTAAGCAGAATGAAACATTTAACATGAACTGGTAAAATTTTAAATAAGGCTGAACAAGGAAATATCCGCGGTTGTTCGAATACTGCCAAATGTTCTTTATACATTTGTAAGAGCTATAAATAAAACCATGTCCGGCTTTCACAGGTCAAAATGCTGATGGTATTTCAATAAAACATTACAGGAGTGATCAGTGCCATCCCTAGATGTGGAAATCGCAAAGATGTTCAGCTTTGCTTGTGCAAAATGGTCGCCAGAGCTTAAAAAGAAAAATCTTGCTCGGCTTACAAGTCAAACAGCTGGTGGGATTTCAATAAAACTTCAAAGGAGTGCTCAGCACCATGCTTACTTATGCATATCGTCGGCAGTTCTGCTTCACTGCACAAACTGACCCTTAGAGCTTCATACTCAGGATTGAATACCTAGTTGTAGTAGACGTATGTTTTTGTGACAAAACCCCTTCTAGTTTAACATTTGATTCTTGAAATCGTATATGAAAATTTTATCTTTTCGAATATATACTAGTATTACATAATGCATTGTACTGATCTTAACTTGACTTATTTATTTTTTACTTCATGTTTTTAGCACAATATGATTTGATTTAGAAAGAATTAATGCATACATGCTTAGATATAGTTTCCTCTTTATTACACGAATAGTAGGTGAGGCTGTACAATTACAGCTAAAGGGCTAATAAAAATCTGGAAATAAAGTGATCCATCGGAAGCATTAATCACAACAAAATTACATGAAAATTGCAGACTCAGTTTGATTGAGTCTGTACATGAGGGATTATGAATAAGTGCAACATCCCTCACGCCCTCTAGCACCGGCTTGAGCGGTTGTCAAATCTCAACCCTTAATGTGTTGGCATCAATGAAGAACCAGAAAAAATATAACAACACGGAAGTGAAGTACGGGGCATTTTTTTACAGCTGCCACACGGCACTTGACACCTGCTGTTGTGAAGTATAAAAATCTTAAAACAAAGTGATCCCTCGGAAGCATTAATCACAACAAAATTACATGAAAATTGCAGACTCGGTTTTATTGAGTCTGTACATGAGGGATTATGAATAAGTGCAACATCCCTCATCTAATTGGTAACATGTTCTTTATGATTGCTGCCTAACTCTTTATCCGTCTATAAAGTTTGTGGCTCCAATCAAGCATTATACACTGATATACATACATTTTAAAGTTTACTAAAAATAGTTGTGTTTTTTTTTTGCATTGGATATATCACATTTTGCATTTAACCAAACATCATTTTGTATTTTCTGATCGCAGATCAGGAAATACAATGGTGACATCTCTGGCACAAAATTTCAGGACAAACCTAACAACAAGTAGTTCTCAAAACAGCTTAAAACTAGCGATGTAAAAGAAATAAATATTTTTATTTTGTTACAAGTATCCAACAAATTACAACGCATTCAAAGTTTGAAAGTAGCGTTGGCTTATAGAATTGTCAATAAATGCACAATCACAAATTACGTGGATGAATATCATTTTAATCAATGAAAATGCTACTTTTTAGCGATGTCGATTACTGAATACTTCATATCGTACTACACAAATAAATCTGACTGTCGAATACATGTCGGACTGTTTTGTCGGAAGATTTTCGCTAAATTATTTACATCCGCGTTAAACAATAGGTTTATCGTAAACAAAATACCTCGAAATTAATAAGGATTACAAACCCGAAATGGAAATTCTAAATTTAGTATCATTTGATTTTATTCAGATTTCTTCGTATAACTCCCCCGTGGTGCAGGGGTAACGCGCTCGTTTAGGGTGTGAGAGGTCTGGGGTTCAAATCCCAGTCATGGCAACTATTAGTTTTAAGTGTCTGTTTTATGTAGTAGCCACGATATGCAAGGATAAAGTGTGGTTGTCATAAAAAATGAACATAAATGATTTTTTGTTGCAACTCTAGTCATGCAAAATTCCGTATGTATCAAAAAAGAGAGCATAAAAAACTTTCTTTGTACTTAATTTTGTATAAAAGATGAATGGTCCCAATAATTCTGTGTAAAAATCGTGTTTGGAAACATTGTAACTTGGCATATTTTTTATTTCTAAAAGGCAATTAAAAATAATTTTCCATTCATTTTCAATAAAAACTAAGTTAAGTTTTTTTTGTCCATTTTTCGATACTTTAGGGCTTTGATTTGTTTCTATTTAATAAATTATAAAATGGTTTTGCTTAATCAATATCTTATTGGCGTCCGCGCCGAAGCGCGACGCCCCTTATGGAATGAAAAAGGGCAATTGCAACTTCTCGGGCGTTTTCGTCTGTCATAATAGCCGATCATTCCGTTTGGTATGATGAAAAATGAAATGTCGCGATATGTTTAATGAATAGCGAACTGGAGAATTTCGCAATGCAAACATATTTAAATTATCTTATCCATCAATTAATCACGCTCTTCGTGTTTCTTTATTAATCATGTGGGTTATTATGTATGTTACTGCTGTACCTATAAATAGAATGATGACCTTAATATTGTGAAAGTCCTAAAATCTATTTTTAGAAGTAGTTCTAGTTTAACGAAACGGTCATTCGTGTTGCGTTGTGACTGGAGAATTTTGCAGAAACATATTCAAACAATTAATTAATTGCACTCTTTATAAATCTATAGTAAAAGATTAAGTACTAGGCCATTTTTACGAATTGTTGTATCATAGAAATTGTCTTTTCCGTAGGTCTCTTCGGTTTTCTTTTTTTACGGCCCTGATTGCACTATGAATATTTAAATAGACCTAGTTCATAACTTTAAATGTCGCTTTTATTTTGGTTAACAGGTCTAGCAGTAGTATACTATAAAACCTATTCGCTGTTCAAGTCTCTTTAGGTAACAGTGAAGGGTAGTATAGGTAGAATATTCATTGGCCGAATATTGTGAAATTTTAACAACAGAAACTTTCGTCTGCAATTTTAACATGGGTTGTTATGGGTTATTGATAGGAATGTAAACACTCAGGTGGGTCAGACGAGATTTTTGAAGTAATTCATTAAAATAGTAGATTTACCTTCCAATAAGTCAATTAACAGACTTTGTTCATTTTGACTACTATTTTTCATGTTCCAAAGAAAATACCACATGAACTTGAAATTCTAACAAATAAACAATAACCAAAATACCCTCTTTATAATATAAATAAACTTATACCATATATATAGGAGGGTATATTTTGGATATTATAGACCTGTATGTTTTGGATATTATCGTTAATATTGATAGACTTTCAAGTTCCTGTGGAAAAAACATTCAATATTCTAATCTCTAGCATGCCTACCAAAGTTCATGATGAACAATGTCTTTTGTCTGCCCATTCATAAATGATATACAATTCTGGTAAAAACTAATTAACCATTGAAAAGTTTATTAGAATAGCTGGTCATCAGACGTCTACTTGTTCATCTTCACTTGCTGCATTTCTTGCTTGGACGCCCTTCGATGCTTTGCATCAATGCTTTTCTTGTACAATATTTTTTAAGAAAAGGCGTAGCTACTATTAGGCCATGTAGGCCCAGGCCTACAAGTTGGTCAAGAAATTGACATTTTCAAAAGTCCCAAAAATACAATAAAAACAGGCATGGGCGGAATTGGTAGTGTGTTCAAGCCGTATGGTCGAATAATGTGTCTTTTAGGCTGATGTCCTCAAAAAAAGTTGGCATCTACTCACATGCATAGTTAAAAATTATTGTTCTTGAAAATACTCTAGAACGCGCAATTAGCTCTTTTTAATCTGAACTTATTTTTGGCTTCTGTGGGCTTAGCCTCCAGACACCCTTTTATGGGCCTACAAGTTGAAAAATGCTTCAATATTGCTGAAACTTGGCGGTATGTTTGGGCCAATTCTTTTCTGTGGGATGTTAGAGGTTGTATTGAAAAGTTGCAGCACTTTGAAATCAGTTTTGATGAGAAAAAAACAATGCAAAATAGTGATTTTCGCCATTTTGAGACGCCCCCCCCCCCCCCGTTGCCATGGTAACAGGAAATTTAAGATTGAGCATGTTGTAACAGAGGTTATGGTTCAGAAAACATATGTGCCAAGTTTCATCAATATTGAAGCATTTTTCATAGTTTTATAGCTGTTAGAACTTGTAACAGGAGGCTTTTCAATTAAAACGGCCATTTTTCACAATATGCTCATGGGGTAAAAGGTTAATGTTATAAAATAAAGGAAGTTTTCAGAAAGAATGTTTTTCAATTGGAATCATTTCTATATACCTTGATACAGTTGTAAAATATGAAAAACAAGATCAACAAGAAAAGGCGGCGTTCAATAAACGCAACCCCCACACGACCCAGCAACATAGGACGACCGGCATGAAGCCCAGCAAGCCCAGGAAGATGTCCTTCCAAATAAAGTTTTGTTCCCTTTGCAAGTTTATCAAAGTACTGGTTTCCACAATGAAAACAGTTTTTGCGTATCTATTTTGTTGTAAAGAAGACTTTTCCAACTAGTATTTAAGCTTATTCTTTAAAACATGTTATTTTAATGCCACAATAAAGGCAGAAATATTCATAATCTGCAAACCACTTTCAGCATAGTTCTTTACAATGACAGAAAACTTACATTTCCTTGAAATATAAAATCACAAAACATTTTATTTAATACTCTGATTATATCTTCAGATGGGTTTGGTAGTGAAATGAATAAATGATTGAGAGATAAAAAGAGATTTTATAACAGCAATTTTACCTATTGGTCTATGAATTCCTCTTTTCCAATTTTGAAATCGATTCTTTCGCGATAGTCATAATATCCATGAATTTTATTGTACAAATACAACATGTACAATTCTGGTGCATCATTATCAACAAGATGACAAAATTGTGAAAGTTAAATTATAAGGAACACAAGCTGAATATCAATTCTGTACTTTGATTAAGAAAAAAACAAGAGAAGAAAAATGATGACATAAATCATCAAGTCAAGGCGAAAACACTTTTTATCATCAGTGTTCACTATAATGCTTTCTATCATTTTCTTCTCTTATTACTATTTGCATTTGTCATGATGCGTCTTTACTGCTTTATAGTGAATTGTTTGGATACTATTCAATCATTTATACTGTTATTGTCAAATTCTGATTCTTTGAAATATCATTATTATTGAACCGTATGAAATTGAAATAGCGTTCCACTTCAGCTAGAATAGCTTCGTTATATCTTATTTTGGTAAAGTACTCTGCAAATAACACTGTTCAGAATGAAATTCGTAATTTCAACTTAACAAATCAATTAACAATTCTACGAAGAGTAGTGAACCGTTAAATATCTGACGAGCGTTGTATGACGTTTGCTGTCTGAACGGATATTTATGTCAGCCACTCGTGAAAGCGTAGAAATGTCGCTGTTAACACTTGCTTTCCATTTATTTCTCGGTGGATATATAGGTTATTTTTTTACAGTATAAATTTAATAGTTTTTAAAAATATTTACTTTTTGTTTGATAATGTACTTACAATTATAACATTTTACAACTTATGGATATTAAAAAATATATTTACAATTTTATATCTCTTACCGACACGTTGATTTCTTTAAGCACTTATTTACAGCTTCAGATATTTAATTAAATTAACAGATAGAAAAAAAAAAGAAAGTATTTTTCCGATATTTAATAATGTTAGTTTACAATGTGCTTAAAATTTATGTTTTGCTTTTTTCGTGTCAAATTTAAGTCACCGGAGTTTTTAATGGGGAGTTTTGTGTCGTTGATACAACAGACAATACAGAGTATATAACAACATCTTTCTGTGAATATGGATGTTGTGGCAGCAAGTTTAATAAAGACCGAGGATGCTGCATCTCTGATTTCGCTTTGATCCCTGTAAGTAAGCCTTTTTTCGAAAGGCAAGGAAAACAAAATTCTGAAAGAAAGTGTCACCATTTAAAACCCAAAACCACAAATTTTTAAATAGAAATTTTTTCAAACATTGCCCACTGTTCATGGATAAAAAAAAAATGGGAAAAATAAACTTAATTTTTGGGAATTTTCACGTTGGTGTTTTCCCAAATTTTGGGTTAAAAATTTGTCTTTAACGGTAAGTATTTTTCTTTCCATTCCCATCTCATCATTTTTTTTTGTGCCCTGCCAATTTTCCCCCTTTTTCCTTTACAACGTTTGTCCCTTTAATTCCGTATTGGCCCCTTTTAGTTCTCAACATTTCACTAATTAACTGTCCCTCCTTTCCTTTCGCCGATATTGTATCCTGTCCCGGTGTTGGTTCGGTGCCTTTTGGGTGCCCTGCTGTTGTGGCTAGATTGTGTTGGGGACAGATTCCTGTAAACGTTGCCTTTGCCTTGTTGATCTCCTTTTAATTTTTATTTTTAAATATTTTCGAACGACGGTGGTGACTTCATTGAACTATGTATTGAAATCTTCGGATGTTTCTTAATCAAAAATTTTACCATTTTCATGTTTTAATGTTGAACATTGATTGAGCTGTTGAGATAATGTGTACAAATTGGTTTTCATGCAATTAATTTCATAAAGGAATTATGATACATTAAATTTTGTTTAATTGATAAATATCTGGAAAAAGCGATACATAGGAAGAGTTAAAAAGCAAAATTACATGAAAATTGCAGACTCGGTTTGATTGAGTCTGTACATAAGGGGTAATGAAAAAGTGCAACATCCCTCACCGATGAATCATTCTTCTGGGTTGAATTATAGAACTGAGTGTATAATTACCTGTGCAGACAAACTAGTATATTCGAAAATTTGTAAAATCTAAAGGCTGTATGAAATAAGTTTCAATATCTTGTTTGTTGTCTATTGGCATTAATAACAGATTGATAGCACCTGGGCATATGGTAAATGAGCCCTTGTGGAATTATGTTCAAATAATCTTGTAAGGCAGCATGAAGTAAGTTCTGTAGGGCGACAAGAAATGCCCTTTGAAACATGTCCCCACATGTAAAATCAAATTGAGGTCCGGGAATCTTTCAGGGCAAGACAAAAGCTTGATGTTTTACGTGCAAGCTTTTGGGTAGTGAGGCGGGCATTTTGTAGGCAAGCATATTGTCCAGCATTAGAATAAAATCTGGACCCATTGTACCTGCATGTGGTCAGACATGTACGTCAGGAAACTCGCGACAATACTTTTCTGCTGTCAAGATGCCGATTACTATTTATCAATACAGGGGATATCAAAATTTTCAGTTAATACGCCAATAAAAGTGAGACCGGAGGTTACCTGGTCAGTGACTTTCGGTATAAGAAGAATCAATTCATAACGGGGGGTTTTTATGTTTGTTTTTTATTGTTGTAAAAATAATTGCATTACCGTTACCTTAAAATAATTTAAAAAAAAAAAAAAAAAAAAAAAAACACCCCTTCTTTTAAAAAAAGACAAAAAAAGACAAAAAAAATCCAACCAGTTGGCTTTGTTTAAATTCATTTACTTAATTTACCCTCTTTTGGTGTTATTCAAACGAGTGCAAAAGATTTAATATTCAATATTGTCTTTGATGTCTCTTTATGAACGACCATTTTATTTTTAAATTAACGTCTTATCCATACACAACAGCATATGCAACATGTCAATTACAAATTATAAAACATAAAATTGCCAGTATGATTATTCTGTTCAGAATTATAAGAAACTACTACTATATTGAAAGGGATTCAACTCATCTGCCCATACTGCAAGAACTTCCAATACGCACTGCAGTGTTACCTTTCTTTTTCCATGCTTATTTACATTTTCATAGTTGAATTTAGAAACAGCTGCTAACCTAGTTAGACCAATGTCAATAGCGAATTTGGAAAAAATGTCCTAAAAATGTTCTTTAGGTTACGCGCAAGTCGGTAGATAGATCTCATTGAGTAGAAGTGCAGTGCAAAGAACAGTAACTCTGCCTTGCCTAAGTTTGGAATGATCACACTTTGAACTTTGTCTGGGACAAAACTCTGAAACTACAAAATATATACTTTTCTGTGTCCAAAACCTAGTCTGGAAGCATCACCCTGTTCAACGGGCACTTGTTTTCTTTAAGTGCAAGTTTTGGAAACAAAATATTCTATTTTAGACTACATAATCTAATCAGAAATGACATGTAGCAAAAAGTATTGCAATTTGCTGTGTTCGGGGATTCTTTTTTTTTCTCTATTTTATCGCCACATCAGCGTTGTTTGTGTCGTGTGGAGGCTGTAAAATGTCGCCCCGTACATTCATCAGAGATGTTATATTTCCGATCCTTAAGGATCGTTCAGCACGACGTTATTGTTGTGCTTGTGGTAATTGAGTTCTTTCTATTCGGCTATTTTCTTGTTGGCTGGTTCCAGTATTTCTCACTTGAATACTGCTGAATCACACTTAGGATATGTCGCCTGCTTTTTAAAATTTGTCTTTTGACATCTTATCTGTGATATGCAGGCTTCATAACCTCTGATCCCTTTCAAAATTCCATTTTATTTAGTTTCGCTCATTGATTTCTCGGTTAGGGCACACGCATTTCTTTACTTGGGGACCATATACCGCTTTTCATGGAATGGCACTTACGTGTCACATGGAGGTTCCATGATAACCGCCATATGAACACATCTGCGAATGTTTTAAAATTCCAAATTGTACCAGTTCATCTTAAATGTTGAATTCCGCTTAAGCCGGTGCTTGCGGGCGTGGACGTTAGTTTGCACGTTACAGTACCGTCCATAAACAGGCTCAATCAAATCATTTTCAATTTTGCAGTGTTGGGCTTTCTTTAGGAATTCTTTATTTTCTCTATTTTTTCACAAACTTCACAATTCCTTAACGTTATCGTCAAACTCAGCCTTCTTTTTCTCTTCGCTTTTTGCATCCTCTTCAACTCCCTTTTCCACACTAATATAAGCTATTTTCCTTCATGATAACATCATCATCATCAGCTCTACGAAGATTCTGACTTAATATAATATTTTCTAATCTTTCGTTTTTTATCTTCCTTTGTCTTAAGAGTCCTTCATAATCTTACCTATTATCTCGTTCTATTTACATCTTTCTAAACTTCTATTTATCTTAACTTTGTCCATATAACTTTCAGTACTACAATGTACTTTTCTTCTTTTTCTCCATAAAATTTTCAGAACTATTAACTAAATCATCATCACTGTTGCTTCATAAAATTCGGGTTTAATATTTTGTAATTCTTACATTATTTCCTTCATTCACGTTTTTCTCACATTTTTTTACATATTTTTCTTTACGGCTTTTCATCTGTATGTCCGTCCGTCACAAATTGTTTTCCAGACTACTCATAAACTACTTGTTCAATTTCATCCAAACTTTACAGGAATGATCAGTACCAAGTGTCTAGTTGAGCATATCGTCAGCATTTTTCGGTTCAATGATTTTTGTCCGAGTTATGACCTTTTAATAATAAAGGTGTTTTTTTTGTGTTGCCAGATACACAAAAGCTTGTCCGGACTACTTCTCAAAAATTACTGAGGTAATTTCATACAAACTTTACAGGAATGATCAGTACCAAGTCTAGTTGTGCACATCATCGGCTTTTTATGGTTCAATGAATTTTGTCGGAGTTATGGACCTTTAATTATTTCTACTTTTTAAAGTTTGTCTTATACCGCTAATGTAATTTCAATGAACTTTACAGAATTGATTAGTAGGTCAAGTACTTGCGCATATTACATAGATTTTCCGTTTGAGTGATTTCTGGCCCAGTTATGGCCATTGAATAAAAAGGATGTTAATAAAGTTTGTCCGGACTACTCCTCTAATACCATTAAAGCAATTTCAATGAAACTTTACAGGATTGATAAGGAGGTCCAGTGCTTGTGCATAAAACAAAGTTTTTCGCTTGAATGATTTTCAGCTCAGTTATTTCCCTTGAATGAAAATGTGTTTTGTCCTGTTAATGATTTCTGGGTCTCCTGCTACACAGAAACTGCAACATGCGATTTGCTATTATGAGGCAGCACATGTCTGGCCCTTGTCTGAAATTTCTTTTTCCCCACTTGACGCCAACTTGTTTGACCATATTTCGTCTTTTGTCTTGAGAACAAGTGTCATCTAAGAGCTCTTGATATGATATCTCTCCACCGCCTTTCTTACAGATTTACAATATCTGTCTATTAAACAGCACATCATGCCTACGGATATAAAATTGTTGCAATGCCAACATCTCCTGTACCTCGGTTTCCAAATTACTATATACATTTTTGGATAGCAGGCGCGAATCATCTCCGAATATAGTTTGATTTAGAACAAAGTTTGCTGACGGGAAGTACCAAGGCTTTAGATGATTAAAAAATCCTAGCCTTGCCCTTTAAACTTGCTGCTAGTGTTAGAGACATCTTCTTATCAGACCACTTTCCAAGCTCTTCACAGTCCTCAAAATGAGAAATGTACAGTTCCCTGTCTGGATCTCTATTGAACGAATCGGGTTTAATGACAATTTTTAGTCGCGACACATCACTGCATCTATAGTTATCTCTGTCTTTACTTTAATGTTTTTCATTTTTCATTCTATTGAACTTGTTACTGTGTCTTATATGTAAGATTTTGTTGACCAATGTCAAATTAAATTTAAGAATCTGAGTCAACCATTTTAGATAAAGATGTATATGTGTATATTAATATAAAATTAATATAAACTTATTGATATTTATTTTAAAAAAAAATATATATATTCTGTCTCAATAGGGAGCTTCAAAAAAATGTTGAAAAATTGGTCGCCATGGCAACAAATAGGCTTAAAACATGGCAAATATAACAGTATGTATGATTAGTCAAAAAGAGCTGAAATTTTTTATGAAACTTAAAAAATGGAAAGATGACAGTATGGAAATTACACACATCATTTTAATCTTGACTATAGGGAGTATATTGAGAGCTGTCACACCTACCAAACGTCGGCAACCTCCTCTAGTTTTTATGCTTTTTCACTATAAGAGTTTTATTTCTTAAGGTATTACTTCAAACTTCAAATATAAGTTTCTGGTCATCAACCGCATCATATGTGACAAGGTTCACAACTCAAGCACAAAAAATATCAGAATTACCTCCCTTGAACTTATGTTCCTTATCACTCAAATCAATTGTGAGAAGGTTCAATACTCTAGCAAGACTATTACCAGAATTATGTCCCCCTTGAATTTAGATATTTTTCGAGAAATTTGTATATTTTACTCCAACTTTTTCATTACTTATAGGATTTACTTCAAACTCCCACATCATAATAATATGACAAGGTTTATAACCCTAGCATCCATATTTGCAGAATATCTCCTGAATCTTTGAATTTTTCTTATTCATTTTTATGACACCGCAGCACCGGCGATGCGGTGGCATATAGCGATTCACCTGTGTGTTTGTATGTATGTGTGTTATATAGATTATATAGTGAACTTAAAAAAATCTTCTTGTGAAAAACCACTATTCCAATTTCAACCAAACTTGGCAGGATTGATCCTTGGGTAAAGGGCGTCCACAGTTGTTCAAAGAATTTTATTCCATGCAGAAATCTGGTTGCTATGGCAACCAAAAGTAATTATTAAAAAAATATAAATCTTTTTGTAAAGACCCACAAGGCCTAGAGCATAGATATTTTGCTTAAGGCATTGTCTGGTAGACTTCTACCAAGATTGTTCAAATTATAGCCCTGCGGTCAAAATTGGCCCCGCCCCGGGGGTCATTGATTTTCACTATATGTACATGTAGTAAAAACTTAAAATATTTACTTGTCTGACGGTACAAGGCTTAGAGCTTTGATAGCTGGTACCTGTATATGATATCATCTATAGGGACTCTACTAAAGTTGTTCAAATTTTGCCTCTAGCGTCAAAATTAGCGCCGCCCCCGGGTTCATAGGTTTTTCGAGGTAAGATATTTTTCATGAAACATTGTGTAGTGAACCTCTACCAAGATTGTTCAAATTATAGCCCTGGGGTCAAAATTGACCCTTCCCGGGGGTCAGTGATTTTCACTATGTACATATAATAAAAAATTAAAAAATCTTATTGTCTGAAGGTACAAGGCTAAGCGCTTTGATATTTGGTATATGTTAGCATCTATAGGTACTCTACCAAAGTTGTTCAAATTTTACCTCAAGTGTCAAAATTAGCCCGCCCCGGGGGTCATAGTTTACCTTATATGTATATAGTAAAAACTTTAAAAAAAATCATCTTCTCTAAATTTACAAAGGCTAGAGGTTAGATATTTTGCATGAAACATTGTGTAGTGAACCTCTAGCAAGATACCGAAATTATAGCCTTGGGGTCAAAATTGGCTCCACCCATTGATTTTGCCTTGCCCAAGGGGACAGTGACCTACTATCTTGTCCTTTGATGTACAGCCATGAAATTTTGACTATGTGCATAGTTTTAGTTGTAAAATTGAACTTTGATATCAGGTGACCTAGATTTTGATAATGTGATCTACTTTCTTGTCATTTGATGTGCAGCTATGAAATTTGAACCATGTACACAGATTAAGATGTTAAGTGTACTTTGATATCAGCTGGCCTAGATTTTGACAAATTGTCTTAATGTGTTGTCCTTTGATGTACAGTCATGGAATTTTGGTCATGTGAAATATGACCTTCACCACCAAGTTCACTAGACTCAACTGCATTGAGAAGATTCCTACTATGATCCTTTATTTGAATAATAATAGATTTAACCACTAATCTGATAATTAGAATTAGATAGATCAGTAGTCTGTGCATTATGGCAATCTTCAATTGTACAGAAACAGAAAAAAAATCGGTTCCTACATTACTATTTAGTGTTGTATTAATGCGGTGGCATATCATTTTTCACAAATGCAATCTTGTTTTAACTTTCTTATTTCTTCATGGATTAACTTCAAATTCAAAATAAACATTCATTATCAACACCTAAATTACTAATTGTTCTTGTTACACTCACATCATGTATGACAATGTTCATAAGTCTTGCATCTTTTTTTCAAGAGATATCTCCTCTTTAAGAATTTTGCTTTTGAAAATGTTATATTTTGGTAACAGGGATGTTTAAAAATTAAATTTTGAGTGTCCTTCAGTCCGTCTGTCTGTTCATAAAACTGTTTCCTGTGATCACTTTTTAAAGAACTTTTCCAACAAATTTACTTTTAATAGAGAAAAATTGAAACATTAGTGAATTGCCAATGGCCCTTCAGAATGTTGCTAGGGTTCTAACCGGTAGGGGACTTATGTATTGATTGCAATACTATGATAATTGCTTGTTTATCATCGACTCAAATACTTCACGCATGACAGGCTGTGGACAGTTGTTTGCACTTAGCAGTACCATCCATTTTCTAAATATTTCTGTAAGCCCTCTTAAGTTTCTAAAAAATCTCTACATCATCTAAATACCTACGGTATATAAATTATAATAATTACCTCCCGGTAATCCTATATCACAATCTTACACATCAGATTCAACTGTTTAACTGATTCAAATGTTAATTAGGTGACCATGTAACATAAAATACTACCAAGCCCTATTTTGATAAGTTTAACCCAAATGAAAGTTTTTCTAGAGTAATACAGGCATTGGCTCTTGTTGTATATTAAGTTCTCCATATTTAGATTTAGAGAAAAGAGCAGGTGAAACATTATATCGCCTTGCAATAATCCTATATCACAATCTTACACATCAGATTCAACTGTTTGTTAATTAGGTGACCATGTAACATAACATACTACCAAGCCCTATTTTGATAAGTTTAACCCAAACGTCATTCCTGTATATTGAATTGTTTGAAGACCAAAGAAACAACAGTGCATGCAACAAAAATATTGCTTCTAGAGTACTATAATTAGCTTTAAACCAAATATGTACGCCAGTAACAATATTATTCGCAATAGACCATTTCTTTAATTTTTCATTTATAACAAAACAATGAGCGTAATACCTTGTAATTATTTACATCAGCGTTATTTATCTCCCTTTTTAGTCCCCTACCGGTTTAACCGGAGGGGACTTTAGGTTAACCCTCCGTCCGTCCGTCTGTCTGTCTGTCTGTCCGTCCGTCCGTTCATCCACAAAACTAGATCCAGTGATAACGCGAAAAGTACTGAAAATATTTTTATGAAACTTTGTATATGTATAAATGGCAGTATCGAGATTATGCACGTCTTTATTTTTTCTTCCTATGTTGAAAATTCTGGTTCCTATGGCAATAAAGAGACTGAAAATATGGCATTTTAACACATAAACTGGATCCAGTGAAAACACAAAATGTACTGAAAATATTTTTTTATTAAACTTGAAATATGAGTAGATGACAGTCTGTAGATTATGCAAATCTTTTTCTTTTCTTCCTACGTTGAAAATTCTGGTTGCTTTGGCAACAAATAAACTGAATTTCAAGATTTCTGATTCTAGTTTTTACGCTTTTCTCTTTAAGAATTTCGCTTAAAAAATATTTATATTTTGGTAACAGGGATGTTTAAAAAATAAACTTTACTATAGTCTCCTTCAGTCTGTCTGTCTGTTCATAAAAACTGTTTCCTGACATCATTTTTAAAGATTTTTTCCAACAAATTTACTAAAAATAGAGAAAAGTTGAAACATTAGTTATACTTATTCATGCTGAGAAAATTGGACCCTTTGATTATCTTTTGTATTAACGTAATTTCTTTACTAGGCAGGGAAATTTACACATTATTTTACTATGATATAGTCAAAAGATTTAAGTTTATTCATGTCATTCATTCATTCAATGGCATAATTGAATTGCCAATGGCCCATCAGAGTGTTTTTGGGGTTCTAACCGGTTGGACTGCAATACTATGATAATTGCTTGTTGAATACAGGTATAACGACACCCTTAGACCACGACTTTGGCAAACATTTGATTTCGTAAATCTAAGATCAGTAAAAAAGGGTAATCCTTTACTTGATATCAAAAAGGGATAAGACAGTTTTATATTCATAGACAAGACCAACCTTTTAAACAGTGCTTTCATGCTATATATGAAAAAAGACATTCAAAGTTGTGAAATAAATAATAGTTAGAAACCAAAATAATCTGTTTATTTTGGAAAGGGAAAGCGACATATTTAGTTATACGTATTAAATTTAGTTGGATTGTTTTGGAAGCTATAAGCTTATTTTAACACTCTCGAATCCGTTCCTGGAAACAATCAGTACTAAGCAATGAATGTTAAGTTTCTTGCTGAAAGAAACAACGGCTTGCCACTGACTGGGTTCTAATCCACGTGGATTTGACAAAAGAAAAGTTGAAGTATTATTAAATATTACTATTTAAATACAGTCGAAAGTTACAATACCAGTAACACAGAATAAACATGCTGTACTTTTGACATTGCGGTACGTATTGATGTTCAATCCAATTCTTAGCACCATAAAAATTTCCACAATAAGGGTTAAGCTTTAAAGATTCCATGGAGTTGAGAATCGATATTTTAATTTTATGTGTACCATACATTTTATATGATTTGTAACCGAAATGGAACATTGTACAATTATTATGCAATCGTAATTTTAATTATCTATATCTTTAAAATTATATTACATTATTACATAGATGAATTTGAACAATGCATTTAAACCATTCAAACATGAACAATGCATTTAAACCAATCAAACATTTCTTACATAAAACACTTTATATTCTGATTGTCAAATATTAAGCATACAGTACATGTATACCATTTTTTCTGGTTATCTACTTTTTTACTATTTCATTAGATAGATTTTAATTTTTTGTGATTGTTACATCAATTTGAATGTTTGTTTCGTTACGTTTTCAGTTTCATTTTTTTAAAGATTATTACATTAATTTGATTGCTTTGTTTAGTTGCAAAACAACAACCCATACACTTAAATATACATAATGCAATTAATAAGTATCTCCACTTCCTAATCTATCATTGCAATGCTATAAATAGTTTAGAGCCTATGAAGTGGGAAAGGACTTTTTATTATTTAATCTGTTGTATTGACTTAAATTGATACATATATTTACATTGTCATCAGTTCGAATAGATTGCGCGTGTGTGGGGAAGGGTCACCAAAAATGTTAATATGTAAAAGATATGTGAAAACTTGTTTTAGTACCATTCATCCTATTAAGCAAATATTAAACAAAACAATGTTATCGCCAAAGGGCCATTAACTCTCATGAATTGTTTGTTTAAAATACTTAAAACCCTTAAAGCAGATAACCATTAACAAATAACAAGAAAAGAGGAACAAGTGGTATATGCTTAAAATTAGTCCATCAGAAAATGTAGTGTTTTTATATAATAAATGTTTGAATGGTGTAAATGCATTGTTCAAATTCATAGATGTATAACTGTAATATAATGTTAAAGATACAGAGAATTAAAATTACGTTTGCATAATAAATGTACATTGTTCGAGTTCGGTATTAAATCACATACAATTCATGGTACCGTTCATCCTATTAAGCAAATATTAAACAAAACCTTGTTATCGCTAAAGGGCCCTTAACTCTCCTAAATTGTTTGTTTAAAACATATCTAAACTGACTAAAAAATCATTTCTAACTTTATGAACAATCTTAATACATTTTATAATGTTCTCAGATCAGAATATTCACAATATGATGTCAATAAAGCATTAATTAAAAATACTTTTTAATCGTGTTAAATGCACATTAGCTGAAATGAATAAATATTTACTTCATTAAAAAGACACGCAACAATTTTATAACGTTTAAATACTGGTTTAGAGCATGCTTGATGCTAGTTGCTTAAAGAAAGCAGCGCTACATGCAACATTAAAACAAATAAGTATTTACACTTCCTTACAAAATACTAAATCACTATAACTGTATAAATTACCCAAAAGGAGACAGAAGAAAAAAAATTATTCAGGTATTTGCCCATTTTTGTTTTGGAAACTATAAAAGTACACCAAAATAAAAAACTTTCGAGAAATCATTTCGGAGACATACTGGACCTTTAGGTTATAAAAACATCAGTTATTAAGACTGTAATTTAGAAAATATTAAAATTATATCATATGATTGATAAAGTAGTTTTTTTGCATGATTATAAAATAGTTTTCACATTCTCTGAAGCATAAAAATAAACAAGCAAGCAAAGAAAAAGCTAATATGCACAAAGCATGAAGATATTCATAGGAATTAATAATCTCAATAAGAACATAAGTACAGGAAAGGTTCTATAAAAATAGAACTTAAATGATCTGAAACAACCTGCACCACCATTGAAAACAAGAAATTGCTTCAAAGTTATATTAGGACATAAATTTACCCGAAAAAAAAAACTGGTATACTCAGTTAACAAACTCGTTTATAGCTCAGCGTTGGGCTCACACATCTGTGTCAACATTCTTTGTTAATCTATATTAAAGGAAGCAAAGGCGTAAAAAATCCGAATTTTTAAAAACTACACTGTCAGAGTGACTGTTATTATCAATTTTTCAGGGTTGATAGCTACACATGTATACCTAACTTGTACTTTAACATAAATTAATTATCATAAATAAATGAAACAAACACGTCTGAATTTTTGCCCATCCTAGCATCAAAGCATATAAATTGCTTTTATTACTAATAAAATCTTTAAATATCAAGATAATAAAGATTATAAAAATTGTTGAATTCAACTCAACAACTAAAAAGTGAGTTCATGTAAACAATATATAACTTGTGAAAATTTATCAGCAAATGTTATTGGTATTCCACTAAGGAAGGTCCATTTCTTACACAAAATGTATGTTTCGTGGATTTAAATATAAAGAAGAACGTAAAATAGAACCTGCGTTCCTATCATGTATGAACATATACTTGCGAATGGCGGTAGTTAGCTCACCTGGATACATGCTTGTGTAGGGTTGAAAATTAATAGTTTTGCTTGCTATGTTTCTTTTGTGCATTTACAAAAAAAAAAATGATAAATTTGGCTGGTATGTACATTATGCTAATGTACTTAAAACGGTAGAACTTCATTACCAATGAATTTTATTTTCAAAATCATTGAAATGAAACTGGTAACGCACTCCAACCACAAAAAAACTAAAATAGATGAAATCATTGCTATACTTTTTTTTCTTTTTATGCACTCCATCCGTCAATACTTTGTGTCCGATTCATTTATGGATGCATTTTGAAATAATTTTGCATAAATGTGAAGCATATTTGAGAAAATGAGTCGCGCACAAGAGCAATGTCTGTAGCTCGAATGTCAAGGTCACTCTTGACTAAATTTCTTTTCATAAATTTTCATTGATGTTAATGTCCGGTCAACAATTCTGTCATTCCTGAATGGACTTTGAAATAACTATGCATTTCTGTGTCAGATATAATGACGTCGAATCACACACAAGAATACGGTCTTTAGTCAAAGGTTAAAGTCACACAAGTCATGTACGTTGAAAGTGATGATTGAAACTTTTCATCGAATTGCAATATAATAAAAAAAATTTCTTTATTAAAGAAGGTAGCACATTAAGACATATACAGATTGTAACACTTATTTACAATGCAGCCTTCTAAATTAAAAAAAAAGATATATCAATCGAAGAAAATATAACATGTAAAAGAAATGATTAAATGGTCAATACAGTTGATGTTGGTGTCCTGTTAACAATCCATTAATGTTTTGGACATAATCACAACGTGTTGCGCACAAAAATTAGGTCTCGAGCTATTTTTTAAATGACAAAAAAACAAGAATAAGGATCAACAAGGCAAAGGCAATGTTCACAGGACGCAGCCCACGACACATTCAAGTAGGGCACCTAGAAGGCACCAAACCAAAACCGGAAGTGGACACAATGGCGGCGAAAGGAGAGTGAAATCACACTTGTGCGTTAAATGTCATGAAATGAACTTTCATAAACGTGCATTGATGGTCATGCCCGATAAAAATTATGTTCTTTCCGGGGTGGATTTGAAATGACTTAGCGGAACATAATGACATGTCGTGCACAAGAATGTGTTATCTAGCTCAAAGGTCAATGTCACGTATGTTTTTCTTGTAATCCTCTGTGCATAGCAACCATTGATTTGTTAAAAATAAAAAAAAATCACGCTTTTTCACTTGACCCAGCTTGGGGAAGAGGATGGTGGGTATTTGTCTGTTTCTAGTGGTATAAAAATCACGTCATATGTGAAAGCACTATACCTTCATTTGCATTTCACATTTAAAGTAACTGAAATAACTTTAAGGCGTATCAGGTGAGTGTCTAAGGCTAAGATTATCTTTTGTATGCGTATATATAAAACGCACCAATGCTTGTAAAACCCTGCGAGCGCGGCTGTTATCATGACACGTCTACTCATTGGACTGCTTTTCCTTTTTTGGATTTCAGGTAACCTTTTTTACTTTTTCATTGATACAATTTTCTATAATTCTAAATACTGCAGAAAATAAAACCCTAGTGATAGGATTTCCTAGTAAAATGCTTTTATGTGGGATTTTGCTGCTATAGTTATATGCATTGTCCGAAATACTGATTGTCATACTATTTAAAAAAAGGCAAATAAAAAAAAACAAAAAAAAAAAACTAATATTACAGGTTTTACAAATTCACTTTCATTTTCCCCTCCGGTTTAAATCAATTAACTCATTAAATAACCAATCAATTTACTTCAACCGGAAAGTAAAAAGAAAATTATTGTAAATTTGTAAAAACTTATATTATTATATTTGAATATATAATTTAATTTTCTTCTTCTTCCGATATATTAATTTTGATTAAAAGATATATATGAGTCAGCTTTAAACATTGTTTTATTTTCTTTGGAATTATCAGGATAATTATGTTAATTTTGATAAGTAAGAGTGATATTTATTCAATCGGGTAATGAATGGCCCACTGAGGAAAAAAATCATTATATGTGTTTTGCCTTCTGGTAGTAGACTCTGAAACACAGGGTTCATGACCTTAAATACTCTTTCAAAGTGTTCTATTTTATTTTGTTTCTCCAATTGTTCTTTGTCCATGGCACACACCACTTTAATTTGTATGGACCATGGAAGGTTCTGTTGGTATGGAATTGAAGATTTTATCATCACTGTCGTCTGTACATCTATATCAAAATTCTGGAAAAGGATGATGAAATTATCAACAAATGGTTGAAAAACGCTTACTCGGCTTTTATTTCATCAAATATTGTTATACATATTTTCTTTAATTCTTGCAAACCGTGGCCATAAGCTTGCATAAAACCCTATCTTTTATGGACATGCTTTATCAAAATGAGCTTTGAACATTTTCAATTCAGCCGCCAGGGTTTCCATATTCATTAATTTTCGTCACAAACTTTAATTATTTTGTGTTTGTGACATAAAAAGCATATACTGTATGTTCATGATAATGCACCGATATTTGAATATGTAAAATCGTGTTAAGATGATTAAAGCCAAATGATTTATAATGAATTTGACATACATAGTATGTGATCATGATAACCATGCTGAATTTTCCATTTAATTTTTTGAAAATATACAAACAACAGGCATAGGATTAATAAAAAATATCAGTTAGAAGAAGAAAGACAGAAGAGAAGATAAAATTGATAAAACACACATTTTATCTCCTAAGCTGAACTTTAATTAATGAAACGAAATGATACTGATAATGTTATTGCGTTGAAATCGACAAATATTACATTGCAAATTCCTGCGTTGTTGTAACACTTGTAATGTCTTATTCACGTAGAGAATATTAGTTTCTTTGATTTGATCTAAATTATCTTCTACACAGAACAAAAGAGAACCCTTTAAAGCATTTGAGATTAAAAAATAAACATTCCGTTCTTTTTAATATACCCCTGGTAATACATAAAATGAACAGATAAGAAAGAAAAAAAAGTGAGATGTAACTTCGGATAGATTGATTTATCATTCAATAAATGTTAAATCAAAATGAAATAGTGTCCGGACTGATTATCAACACCTTGCAAACACCTCCTACAAAAATCCTTCTGTAGAAATAAGTCTATAAAACGGCCAAATAAGATATTGATACTCAATACTAGTTTTGCTATACATTACTAGCATAAACATTTTCAGTGATTTGTAACAGTGCCTTAGTTGATCCTTCCTGTTGCATAATTGTGATTTTGTTTTGAAAAAACAGTTAAGGTTCAACAAATTTTAACATTAAATTCATTACCTCGTATTTGCATAGAAACGCGTGTTTTAGCAAGTACGAACTTGTTGAAACATATAAAAAGATTAGTTCTACCCTTCAAGATATTCACCACTTTGTCTTGAAAGATACGAGGACGGTGTTTTATCTATTTTTTTAAATAAGTGGCACCTGACAAAACAAAAACGATTCCTTTTTAAAACTTTGCTTTTTTGATGCATTTTGGCTTGCCTTTTATGCATACATTTCGGACAATCGGATGTTTATATTTAGAACAATCGTAAAATAAGATAAGAATAACATTATACAAATTGATATTTTGCTATGATATTTAAGTGTACGAAGTGTATGGAGGGAGTACCTGTACGATAGATAATGACTACTCATCGTCAACCTACACCAAGTATTGTGAATATGGTTGCTGTGGTAATTATTATGACGACAACAGAGATTGTTGTGACGCACCCTCTGACTCGGAATCGTAAGTATTTTAAAAAAAAAAAACACACACAAAAACATTTCATGTCTATTTGTGTGAGGTCAAACAAACATTGTTACGATCATATGACGACTTCTCAAATTTCACTTTCCTGTCGGAAGACAATATCAGGTGCTCTGCAATGCATTATTTTAGGCACACCTTGGCACCTGATACCAACCGCTGGCTTTTTGTAAGCGATTTCGATAGCTCTCTTGGTGATCGAACCTACAGCGGCGATGAGTGAGTGAGCAACAGCCAAAGACCTTAACTACTAAGCCACAGAGACCCTATGGTTCAATAAAGTCATGTTTTACACTGATATGGAAGTAAATGCTGTAAAAGAAACAACTTTTTTTCAAATAGCTTAACGTATCCGAATAAAGCAAACAGTCCAGCAATAATTATTTAGAATATATATCAAAGAATCACTGAACCATTCCTCAAAGTAAACCAGTAAAAAGCTTTTCTATGCAGTGACACTTTGACTTATTCTTCAAAACTTTATTGTATATTCTTGAACATTGTATTAATGCTTTGAATGTTTAAGGTTAATGTGAGAGTTCCGAATAAATACACAATTTTCTATCTTTAACTGCAGGCATGCGGGTATCTACATAGGGGGAGGAGTTGGTGGAGTCTTTTCGTTTTTGTTTAGTTGCTGCTGCATTTATTATTGTTGCTGCAGGCATAGTGACAATATAATTCGTAAGTTTACACAGTACATGAAGTAACATGTTTAGCAAATAGTAAAGAGGAAGCGACTTTGATATTTTTCTTATCGTTTTATCTTAATACAGTGTACAGTCATTTCATGGCCACTGTGCATATTATATTCAGAATAGTGATTTATTACTCCTACGCTGTTTTGATTATAAAATAGAGATAAACGGAATCCCTAAAGAAAAAAATGTAACTTCGGCAAGAGCCTGTTGTGAATTGCAAGTTACCCCCCCCCCAGCACCGGTTTTGTCAGTATTCAAAATTTAAACATAAAAATCACGAAATTTTGAATTTAGAAACTTTTTTAAAGTTTATTATATCAACAAAATATAAATTTATAATAGTCCATAGGTTGCTGAATAGATCAAACTTGATTCCTCATAAATTCTGTTGATTTATGTTGCTTCACATGGCCTTATTACATATACATTGTAACCAGGGTTGCGTTTCATAGAAAGTCTTTAGTCTGAAACCAGTCATAAAACCAAAACTTAGACAAATTCTTTGTGTTTCAAAGAAACGGTTCTAACTTGTGACTCCTATTTTGTGACTACTTAAATTTCTAAACAGAAATGCAGACGGATATCAACACAATGTGGTTTAAAGCGAATGCATTTCTTTTAACTTGTTTAACTTTTAACAATTTCTATGAAACGCAGCCATGAGGAACGAGGGTACATATGCCTATATATAGAAGTTATATAGGTTTGGCACTGCCGCTCATTTTCAGTAGCCAATAACTGTTACTTGATAACTTGTTTTATGAAAGTCAAACCCCTGTTAATTGTGATTGTGGAGTTATAAATTGTATGTCTTTTTTTCAAATACGATCATGATTTATTTCTCAACTCAGTGGTTAATTATATAATAATTGTTTTTCTCAACGTCATACATGACTTGTGTTTATTCTTGTTTTATTTGTTTTCAGACGTTATTTAACACCAATAAAACAGATAACAGATTTGCAGACAAAGATTCTTCTCCATTAACATAAGAAACATTTCATTAGGACGCTTGATTGTACCAGATTAAGAAATAGTATATTTTCCGAAATTAATCTAGTAATCATTATTCTGTTTGTACAATTAAGAGTTCTAAAAGATTACACAGAAAACAATGTGTTTTAATCTTATTTGATGCTGCATGTAGGACTTATGCAATTTGTTAAACCTTGAAGCGCAATTATCTTTTTGAATGACAGTTTTCATGAGTTTATATGTTTATTTCTTCGTGAATAATTTCATCTACATATAATTTGAAAGGATAATTTATTTTCTAGTATTTGTTTTTGTAGATAAATTAATAAAGTGAATATACGATTGTTGAACGAACATGTTATTTTTCCTTCTTCCAACATTTAACACAAATTTACTTCTTATATAGTCTGACCAAGCCTAGTGCTTAACCTAACGGTGCCTATATTACGTGACCTTTTATGATCTGTGCAGATACAATAGACGGTCCAGATTTTATTTCCTTCCATAACATTTCAATTATTTCATTATTTTTAAACGGATTAAGTGTAGAACCTTCTTATTCTAGTTAGTAACACATATATATAATGTTTTAGGGGAATACTTTTTCTTAACGTAAGTGAAACTGCGCGTTTTACAAGAACAATAAGATTTTCATGCGGTTTCATTTTACGACAAAAATAATGATTTTTTTTCTCCAAAAGACATTATTTGCTTTGTACAAGGGTCTTTAAATAGAACTGTATTTGAAAGACCCTACTTGGTATGGGTTCCTCATTAGAATGAGAGGATTGTTCACTTTATCCCATAAATAATGATAATAAAGTATTTAAAAAGTATTCAAAAAGAATTCGCAGAATATAAAACCTGGACCGTCTGTCTTGGTTTTCTGCCCCACGCACATCCAAAACAGTCACGTGATATAGACTACGTGACACTGCTGAATTCTACAATAAACTTGTCCAGCTTCGGAAAAGAATATTTTCATTGTGGGATATCAAGATTGTTAACATATAGAGCTTGATCAGAGTCCACGGAAGTGCAGACAGACCATGCAGGCTCTATTCTGGTAACAGACAGCACAAGCTTTATCTTATTGGTTTAAGCAGGTTAGGGTAAGAATAAGTCCTAAATTTGATTTATCTCGCTTGTAATTTATTCATTTTGAACAAAAGTTCAAATAACATACGAACCGTACACGTCAATGCACATGGCATGTCATTAAAACGTAATAAAATATAAACAAGATATGATCGGAAAGTTCGTAGACTGACGCTATAAAATAACGAAAAATCTTTTTATACCAAATTATCATATAAATTTACGAAGGTTCTGTTTTGTGCAAATAATATAAATATTTTTTTATGTAAATCTGGGTCTTAAAATTGTTTGATTAACATACTTTATGCCTGTTTTGCAAAATCTCTGTTGCAGAGGAAATGTTTCCGTATACTAACCAAAACATTAACTGAAAAATTTAAAAAAGAATTGAACGAGAAACTTTTATTTTGATACTACTTTTAGTATATATCTAGTGTTCCCTTTGTAGAAAAGGTATCCCTGATGAACCAAGAAAATGTCCATTTCTCCGGCATATAATCTTTCAAAACATTTAAAAACGAAGTTTAGTTTAAAACAAACTTTCATTATGATACTATATTCAATATACATGTATATAATAATTATGTAATAAATTCTAATTTGTTAAATAACTGTAATTTATACATTAATTGTGCCTTTTATGCAAAAATATCTCCAAATACTTTCGAAATAAACAAATCTTCCGCAGCTGCAAAAAGACCTCTCCCATGCTTCTTTTTAAAGATCTTGTTCAGCGTACGTGTATGCTCTGGTACTAAAATAGAGAATACAGAATCCCTAAAGACAGCCCAACACGACAAAATTGAAAATGTTGCAGGCTCGGTTTGATTGAGCCTGTTCATGGACGGTACTGGAAAGTCCAAGTTACCGTCCACGCCCCTTAGCACCGGCTTAAGCAGAATTCAACATTTGAACACAAAAATGGTGAAATTTTGTATTTAGAGACATTTGCAGATGTGTTCATACGGCGATTATCATGGAACCTTCAATGTGACACAGTAGAGCCATTCCATGAAAAGCGGCGTATGGTCCACAAGTAAAGGAATGAGTGTGCCCTATAAGCGAAAAACAATGGGCGGAACTAAATAAAATGGAATTTTGAAAGGGGATCTGAGGTAATGAAGCCTAAATATTACAGACAAGACGTCAAAATACAAATTTAAAAAAAAGCAGGCAACATATCCTAAGGGTGATTGTACAGTATTCAAGTAGGAATACTGGAACCACCCCAGTTGAAAAAGGCCAAATAGAAGAAACTTAAAGTACCACATAACATGCATTTTTGAAGACTACACACCGTACACTCGCTAACAGTTTTCCATTTACACCCCGTACCCAACCGTACTAAACTCTGTATAAAAGTCAAGGTCGTTTTTCGCAAAATTGCTAAAAGCAGCTCGCTCGAGTTGATGGATGACCACTCAAATACAAGTAGAAGGAAGTCTTTGTTTTATATAAAAGACGGAGTTTGGACCTGAGTAAGTGGTAAATATCAACACCGTTCGCAAATTTTAACAAATACTCTACAATTTAGCTCATTTGAAAAAAATCAATTTGCACAAAAGCAAATACTATAAACATATTAAGCTTCAAAAACTTGTTTAGTTTGATAACATAATGTTTTTACAAAATAAAGATAATTTTAGCAGAATATTTTTATCACAACTATTCATTAATGTGTCAAGTTTAAAAATATTGGGATGAATGTCAAACCTGGGAAGAAGAGATTTACGTCTTATGTCATTAAAGTACGAACATTCAAATAAGTAGTGAAATTCATCACCAATAGCTTGATACGGACATAAGGAACAGACCCTATTATTATGATCAATTGCCAAATGTCTGCCTTTTTCGATTGGTAATAGGTGATTCATTGTTCTAAATTTACATAAATAGTTGCCTATGTCAAAAGGAAGTACATCTAGATATTTTTCAAAACAATGAGTATTTTCAGATAACTAATACTTCTCATTCTCCGTTCCCATTTGTTACAATATAAAATACATGTTGTATTGAATTCAGTACTTGAAATGAACAATATGATCTCCTTTTTGTTTATTTAGTATGGAGGGTGATTTATGCCAAAATTACATCTTGCTTTCTTACGTTACATCGTGCTTTCTAACTTGTACATCGTGCTTTCTAACTTGTACATTATGCATTCTGACATATACATCTTGCATTCTGACTTTTACATGTTGCTTTCTTACATGCACATTATGCTTTCTGCTGTGTGCTCATGGAGAAAATATACAAAACGATTTAACCAATATTTATATTTATTAATGAAACTCTGTAGGTCAAATTATATTTCCAGCTGACAATGACAAGTTGCACATTTCCAAATCAATGGTTTAGAATTTTTTTTTTCATCAACAAAATAATTATAAAATAGAACAGTTGTTCAACATTGTCCAAAGTGCTTGGGCCATAAAAAACTTCTTATTAAAACATTTCATCCTCTTAAAAAGTTTTTATTAATTAGGACATTTTCTTGCCTATTTTCAAACTAATTTTGTACACACGTTAGATTTTTTAAATTTAACTTGTCAAAAAAATGTCTTTTTTTCACTAAGTTGCTTTATGAATACGGCTCAGGTTCTTGTTCACAGTGTCAGCTTAAAACTGAAGGAACTTCTGCCAAAATCAGCTGATTCTGAGAAAAAAAAATGTCAAAACTGTCGAGTCTGTCAGACTTAAGACAGTTTTGCCTTTTTTTTTCTTTTGCAGCGGCACGGGCTACCTCTCTTCATTTGAATTTTTATATCACAGGTACCCTCTCATTTTTTAACACATACGTACCCACGAGGCACGACATATGCTTTTATTTGCGTTAATCGTTAAGTATGTAATATTTACATAAAAGTAAGAAATATGACATACCTATTAACGATTAACGCAAATATAAGCATATGTTGTGCCATGAGGGTACGCTGCAAAACCGAAAGTAGGGTGTTTTTATGAATTTTACATTTATTTTTGACAATACACTGCCATTTGTCCGAAGATGATATGTAAATGAACATATTAAATATGTATGATGCATATATAATCAAGCCCACGGTTCATTGCAGCCCGAAAAGTATGTCGAGGTGATGGGCGAGACAAGACATGTCGATTTTTTGTAGCTTATTATGAAGTTGCAGTACATGAAAAACGGGCACATGACATATCAGCACATAAATAAAACATTCTAGTGTTCCGTGGTATATATCTTTTGTACGTGTCAAACACCCTTTCCTTATTACATTGAAATTTTACTGGTTTGTTATCCATCGCTGGTTTGTTTTTAGCAGAGAATGACCTGTGCATGTGTAAAGAGGGTACCGTTTGAGCAGATTTCGCAAAGAGGGTACCGATATAGATATGCACCGTGGTGTAGCTTTAGTACGAATGATTTCATAATATTAATTGATGAGTACATAAAAACAAAATGTACAAAAATGGTCCGAAAATATGGTTATAAAATGAATATTGCATGTTTGGCTGAAGATGTCTTATTAGTAGTTTTCTTTAATTAAAGCGTTCATGATATTGGAAATGTACAGCAGATCTTACTCATTTAGAACAAAAAAGTTTTATACCTTAAGGAAATAGTATTTGCAATACAAACACCACTGAGAATGTAGAAAAAAAATGTTTATTAATATCTTCTATGACAAGCAATTCATTTGATTTTATAACCATTTCTTGGGACATTTTTGTACGTTTTGTTTTTAAGTACTCATCAATTAATATTATGAAATCATTCGTCCTAAAGCTAAACTCTCACAGATTGACAGACTAGACAGTTTTGCCTTTTTTTTTCCTTTTTTTTTCTCAGAATCAGCTGATTTTGGCTGCAGTTCCTTCAGTTTTAAGCTGACACTGTGAACAAGAACCTGGGCCGTATTCATAAAGCAACTTAGTGAAAAAAAAAAGACATTTTTTGACAAGTTGAATTTAAAAAAATCTAACGTGTGTACAAAATTAGTTTGAAAATAGGCAAGAAAATGTCCTTATTAATAAAAACACATTAAAAATGTTGTGGATGGTCACAGGTATTGGAAATAAGCCATGTCAAAATTTAAGAACTTTTCAAGAGGATGAAATATTTTAATAAGAAGTTTTTTATGGCCCAAGCACTTTGAACAATGTTGAACAACTGTTCTATTTTATAATTATTTTGTTGATGAAAAAAAATAATTCTAAAACCATTGATTTGGAAATGTGCAACTTGTCATTGTCAGCTGGAAATATAATTCGACCTACATAGTTTCTTTAATAAATATAAATATTGGTTAAATCGTTTTGTATATTTTCTCCATGAGTGCAAATGGAAATTTTAAAACAAAGGGACGTAACTTGGTAAACTGAATCCGAACCGCAATACGGACTTTACCGAGATATAACTGTAGCGCCACCTGTTAGCATAATTTGGGTGTCACATATTATTACACCAGATGTCGCGTTGTATTATGCTTGCTGCATTCGGCTTTCGGCTATGCGCATTCTACCTTATGACATTCGTCATTCAAGCTGCGTAAATAGACCCAAATACAAACAGTTGCAGGTTAATTTATTGAATTAATATACCAGATCAACAAAAGAATAATAATTGATCGTTAAAAAACGACATCAACATAAAATTAAGCAAGAAAGCATAATGTGCATGTAAGAAAGCAACATGTAAAAGTCAGAATGCAAGATGTATATATGTCAGAATGCATAATGTACAAGTTAGAAAGCACGATGTACAAGTTAAAAAGCACGATGTAACGTAAGAAACAAGATGTAATTTTGGCATAAATCACCCTCCATAATTTAGCTAGTCATAATTGTATCTTTATATTGTCATATTAGTGATGTTTGACTGTTATTTTTCTGTTCGTTTGTTGTTTTAATCAGTTGCATATTATATGCCTTGGTTTAATAAAAACTGAAACTGAAACTGGAAAAATCGATTAAGTTAAGAATTTTAAAAAAATAACTTCGGTTTTCTTTGAATTCCTTATCAGTCACAAATTATTTATCATTTAGTGATTAACCTGTCCGTGCTCTTTCTTGTGCCCTGTCCTGTTTTTGTTTGGGGTCCGCCTGGGCTCCTTGCCACTGGTTCTTGTTGCTGGGTCGTATGGGGGTTGCGTTCATTGAACGCCGCCTTTCCTTGTTGATCTTGTTTATCATATTTTGACGTAAAACCTATTCCTTTGAACGCTGTACAACAGAGTTTACTGATCCAAGCATTACGTGGTATATTGCTAAAACAGGAAACTTTATTCTCTGTACAATTTTTCATCTGTGCTGAAATTTTGTGGTGTTGAAAGCTTATCTTGCACATTCAAATTATTCTTATTCCAACGATTTTTATGTTCCCCGCCATGATAATGGCAATGGGGCATATAGTGTACCTCTCCGTCCTTGCGTGCGCGAGTCTGTGAATGAGTGCGTGTTTTCGAAAATCTTGTCCGCCTCATAACTTTGTAATGCATCAATACATTTGGACATAACTCGGCACAAATGTGTAGCATGTTGAAACAATGCGTCATGCGCATGACCTAGAACATAGCTCCAAGGTCAAGGTCACAATTAAAGGTCAAATGTCAGCACATAAAAAATACTTTCCGGCCAATAACTCTGTCATGCATCAAGAGATTTCAAAATAACTCCACAGAAATGTGGAGCATGATGAACGGTGTGTGTTATACCCATATTTCCACGGTCATGGTCACAGTTAGAGGTCAAAAGTAAGCTGTTGGAAAAGTTTGCCGGCCTTTTTCTTTGCCATGGATCAAGGGATTATGAAATAAATTGGCACAAATGTGAAGCATAATGACATGGTGTGTCATGTGCAAGGCATAGACCCCTAGTTCCAAGGTCAAGGTTGCTTTAAGAAGTCAAAGGTTCAATAGATGAAAAACTTGTAACGGCCCCTTAACTCTGTCCATGTATCAAGGGAATTTTGGATTATAAATAAATATTTAATTAATTGTCACAATTTGAAAGCATGAATGAGACTATTGTGTCCATCGGCAAAGAACCTAATCCCTAGTTTAAGGTCCAATTTCACCTAAAAGTCAAATGTCAGCAGTAATAAAATCTTGTCTGGCCCACATCTTTGTCATGCTCAAGGGATTTAGAAACCATTTAGCACAAATATTAAACAGGATGAGCATTTAATGTTAATATGCAAAATAAAAACAGATGTCAGTGTAAATAGTAATTAAAGTATACAATGTGTTGGTATCCAATAATAACTGTATACAGTTTTATATAAAGTATAGCACATAAAATATTCTTTAACCTCTATACACAACAATGAAATATTTTAAAGGAAAATGTAAAGATGGATTAATTGCTATAATTGTATTATTCCATCTTTTAATTTTGTTTAATGTGCTGGTTTATTGTGCTTTTTGGAAGAAAACGATAGCATTTTACAGGCGGGCTTCAGTCAAAATGCCAGACGATTATTATGATATATGTGTTGTTGGAGCAGGTTTGTCCGGCGCAGTTATAGCGGAAAGATATGCTGCAACAACAGAGAAAACCGTTTTAGTTGTAGAGAAGCGTGAACACATCGGTGGAAACTGTTACGATTTCATTGATAATGAAACACGTATTCGTGTTTCAAAATACGGTGCACACCTTTTTCACACAAAGTATGAATATGTCTGGGATTATGTGCAACAATTTAGCGAATGGGTTCCATACTCGCATAAAGTTCTAGCTGTTGTTAGAGGAAAACACGTTCCTATCCCAGTCAACATCAACACAGTTAACATCTTATTTGGTCTGAATATTACAGCTATCGAGGAAATGGATGCTTGGCTAAAACAAGAACAAATTCGTTACAATTATAAACTGACAAATTCGGAAGAAGTAGCATTGTCACGTGTTGGGAAGAAACTCTACGAAGTATTGTTCAAACCATATACAATAAAACAGTGGAATAAAACGCCTGCCGAGCTAGGACCGACGGTTTTGGCTCGTATTCCGGTGCGGAATAATTGGGATAATCGATATTTCTCAGACCAGTACCAGGCTTTGCCAAAGCGAGGTTATACAAATTTGATAGATAACATGTTCAAGTCATCCCAGATAACCATACGTTTGAACACCGATTATTTTGATATTCGCAAAAGAATAAAATGTGGTAAAACATATTTCTCCGGTCCGGTGGATAGATATTACGCTGAAAAGGGACTACCGGCATTAGAATACAGGTCTTTGTCATTTGAACGAAAGGTATTTAAGAATATGAATCATTTTCAGCCAGGCAGTGTTGTTAACCATCCAAGTCTAAAAGATAACTTTACACGTATTGTTGAGTATAAATGGCTACCTAATCAACAATTTGAATCTAATGACACAATTGTATTCTATGAGAGATCGACAGCCGACGGAGAACCATATTATCCCGTGCCTAATGCGCGAAACCAAAATTTATACAAACGATATAAGAATTTCGCCAACTCGGATCCTGATATTTATTTTGTTGGACGCTTAGCAAATTATAAATACTTTAATATGGATGAAACAATTATGAATGCTCTTCTACTTTTTAATCAAACAGTTAATAACAATTATAAAATTACTTGAAAAAAAACAATATACTGGAAATACAATCATTGATATTTATGCCAGGTGTTTTAATATTTTTAAAGAAATAAAGGATTAATGATAATATTCATCAAGATGAGCTGTTTGACAATAAAATAAAGGAATGGACATTACATTTTTTTCTGTTTGAGCATTACATATAGTTTCTTATAGACAGCATATTGTTTCAACATTATAAACATTTGTGCCAAATTAATTATTTCAATACCCTATCATTAAAACACAAAGAGATTTAAGAAATTATTTGTTCAGAAAAAAACAAAACATTTTAATAATTTAAATATGACTGATATCTTTTGTATGACATGTCATCTCATCTCCCCGTGGTAGAAAAACAAGATCGTCAAGGTAAGGAAGCGTTCAATGAACGCAACCCCCATACGACCCAGCAATACATGACCACCGGCAAGGAGCCCTGCGGAACACCAAACAATACAGGACAGGGCACATGGGGTGAATTTAATAAAAATGAAACAGAATGAACAGGCGCAATCATACTAATTAACAATTACGTCTCGTATCTTGAGCTGATTGCTGGCCGAGGTGTAAATCTGTGACAGTATAAATAATATTCAATTAGCATACACATCTAATACAACTTCTCTCTTATAAAATATTCATTAATACAAAATCGTTTTTGTTTCTTTATTCCATATGCCTTACAACACGTGGTCCTGTTAATCATTGAAGCTGTCATGTTTCATATGTCAATAGAATGCGTTATTGATTAGCTTTTATCAGATGTTTTCAGTCAGTATTTTTTCTCTATTAATCTTAAAAATCTCGTACATATGTTTATCAATAAATAAATAAAAGTAATTAATTACTTTTTGTATAAGTTATTTAGCAATTTTATGACTTATTGACTTATGTTACGAAGTATAAAGTAAAAATAAATAAATAGAAGGTAAAGAAATTTCAAAATCAATAATAAACACATGTAATTGTAAGTAAATTAATGGCATTGCTGTTAAAATTATTAAAATTTCAGAAAATATCAATCTGGCCTTTAAGCTATATTTTGACGTCATTTTCGTGCAATTTTTTTTCCAATCAAACAAACATTTATAATCGATGTTAAAATGGCTGGCATTGATAAAGAAACTTACTTATGTTGATTTGGTTGGTGCAAACTCGTTGATATTGTCACAGACATTGTCACATGCATTGAGTCAATGCTATCTGGATAACGTTGTGGGTCGCAATGCATTTGATACTGAAAAACATCTTCTTCAACTTACAGAATTTGCCTGATAATCTAAACACTTGTCACAACACTTTTTACTATAGCTTCAGAAATCGTAAAAAGATATGAGCCGTGTCACGACAAAACCAACATAATGGTTTGCGACCAGCATGGATCCGGACCCGCCTGCGCCTCCGCGCAGTCTGATCAGGATCCATGCTGTTCGCTATCAGTAAAGGGTTTGTAAGCGAACAGCATGGATCCTGATCAGACTGCGCGGATGCGCAGGCTGGTCTGGATCCATGCTGGTCGCAAACCCATTATGTTGGTTTTGTCGTGACGCGGCTCATATACATTTTGCAATTGTTTTCTATGTGTCCCTTTACTGCGGCACGTAAAACATCATGTTGTCAAACACAAGCACTTAAGGAAATGTTTGTATCATAATATGTTCAAAAGAGATATACAGAATCCTTATAGAATGCCAAAAACAGTCTAAATTAAAATTGTTACTTGATTTAGTCTAGGTTTTTTGTTCAACCAAATAACCATAGAAAACGTTTAAGAGTTAGTTGATAGGTTAGTCACCAAGCTCTTAAACGGGACATGGGTTTAGAGTGCTCCACAAAAAGAAGGAAATTCTTCTGTAAAACTAGTAATAGTGTTAACATGTTAAAATGGACTGGTCTTTTGTTTCAGAACAAACCAGAATAATTAAAAGTGTTTAAAATCATAAATTAATAAGGACGAAAATATAGCACATGTAAATGAGCCGCGTCATGACAAAACCAACATAAAGGGTTTGCGACCAGCATGGATCCAGACAAGCCTGCGCATCCGCGCAGTCTGATCAGGATCCATGCTGTTCGCTTACAAACCCTATAACAAGTAGAGAATCTGATAGCGAACAGCATCGATCCTGATCAGACTGCGCGGATGGTCGCAAACCCATTATGTTGGTTTTGTCGTGACACGGCTCAAATAATCTTGTCCCTTGTAGCAAGAGGAACCAGAAGCGGAGACAAATCCGTTCGATTTCACACACCTGCAACAGTTTTCGAAGAACGATTTAAATATTTGGAATAAAGAAAGATATGTATCAATGCCACTTTCATATAACTTTAGTAAAAGTTAGGAAATGCAAGTGTGATCAAAACGCTTGCTTCGTGTCCAAAAGACAGTTATATATGATCACATTTGTGTAAGCTTACTGGTTTCTGTTTCATTTGTCTTAGAAGTTTTGTACAGCATTAGTATATCTTCCAAGTTAAAGCAGGATACATTTGTGTCGCTTTGTCTTACACTATTTACATCAACATCATAAAAGGTATGTCATCCTTGCTAATCTCTGACTTAAAACGCGCCTTAAATATTTAGTCATTGAAATATTGTAAATTAAAAAAAAAGATAAATTAGGATGAACTAATATGGATGAACTAATATCTGCAATGATGATATTATACTCTTATTCAAAAATCTATTAAAATAACAAATAGAATAGTCTAGTAGATAACTATAACACAGTAAACGTTTACTGGATAAAAAATGTTCTTCAAAACTATTTATACAGAGTGTTGTAGCAAACTTAAAGGATAAAATAACAGTCTTGTTGATCTTGTGTATCATATTTGATAGACACAGGAATACCTACATACATTTCCGTATCAAACTTGTGTAAGCAACTTATTCCTAGATCGGTGTGGCGCCGTTATATGTCGCAACGCCGCTAAATGTCGCACCAATACCGCTAAATGTCGCAACTGCCGCTAAATGTCGCAAAATCATTTGCCGTTAAATGTCGCACGAATTTCTGCTACCGTTAAATGTCGCAACACTACCGTTAAATGTCGCAAGATATAAATTCATGTTAAAATCATGATTTAAAAGTAGTAGTATTTTAATTTAAAACGCTAAATATATATATATATATATATATATATATATATATATATATATATATATATATATATATATATATATATATATATATATATATATATATATATATATTATATATATATATATATATACTTAGAATACTCTTCCTGTCACCCAGTGTCTTGTAAAAAATGATATTCCGTACAGTCAAGGAAAACGTTATCGCGCCGTATCATTTCTGACGATAATGTTTTCAAAACGATTCTTTACAGAATTTACGTACATACTTTAAAGAAAGAAATTATCCTATCAATGTTATTGATACTGCACTTAGTAAGGTTTCATGTCTAACACAATAATAAAAAAAATATAAAAAGAATATATAAAAAAAAAAAAAAAAATATATACGGAATATTATGTTGTAGTAGCTTTCTGAGGCTTTTGTATTTTTCTACGAGCAGCGGTGGAAAATTGATATCTCGCGAGACCGAAGGTCGAGCAGGATATCAATTTTCCAACGTTGCGAGTAGAAAAAATACATAGTCTCAGAAAGCTATTATAACATAATTTTCCTTTTATTATAAACCTTTTCGTTTTATTCAGAAAATGAAATGTAGTTGTCAAGAAATAAATTCATGACTGACGGATGAATACGTAATTCTTGCAAACCGGCCACGCCTTTAATAATTTTGGTTCCCGTTTTCAAATGCAACGTTATACAAAGCTAAGATCGGAGCCAACGTCAAAAATAGTCCGGCACTTCCATATATGGTACCGTATTTGTCACTAACATAATACGGAAATTTCTATCCGTTGAAGCGTATTTGCGCTTCAATATTTGCGTGTATTTTAGGGAGAAAATTTATAGGTATATAATAAAATGTAATATTGACGCTAGAAAGCGTATTCTAGAAAGATACAATTGAAATTCAAGTCTCAATAGATAAGTATTTTTCTTTTGTCTCCCTTTTTCATTTATAACCCTGATTGACAACATCTTAAAAGTATTATGATATTGTCGCGATCAGAATTCGTTTTAAGTAATTTCATTGATTTGAAGACTTTTTTCCTTGCTAGTACTAATAGTAATACAGTCATACTAGGGCGGTTTAAGCCCCATTTACACAGTCCCGGTTTGGTGTCCCGGTTTGCCACGGTTTAGTCAACCATGATCAACCGTGGTAAACCGGCGTTGGGTCGTTGAAATTCCGTGAAGTAAAGGGACAAACCATGGTGAACCGGAACAAACTGAGAGATCACCACGGTTGTCTTCAAATGTTTAATACAACCGGGGCTCACCGGCACTCACCGAGAGGAAGCCCAAATCCGTGTTCTATCGGCTTGGAACAGGGAATTGCCGGGAAACCACCGTATCTATACTGCATCCATACCGTGACAAATCGTAGTAAACCGGGATGCGTGTCAATCAATGTCCAAACGGCAAAGTCCCGGTGATGACACGATGTTGCCACGGTAAAACAGGCAGAGCTACGGTAGAGCCAGGGTACATTGAGGTCACTGGCAACAACGCTCCGGTTGGAGCCGGTAATGTCCCGGATATTGCAGACAAGTACGGTTATACAACGATGATAGACGGTGGTGTAACGACCTCATGCCGATACAGGAAATTTAAAGAACAGGAATATATAAACTTGAAGTGCTACTTTGGATCATTTTGTTTAGAGAAGGAACACGAGCATGGACAATTTGTTAAATGAGAGAAGGAAAAATTCTTCAGCTGGTGCATTTTCAGCTTCAGATACCTCAACCTCTGAAGGTGTTGTAGACACAGTTTTTTTCTAACTTCCATCCCCTTTCCTTCGGATGGCATCTCTGCTGTCTTTTTACCAACTGACTGAAGTCAACGTGGTCAGTCAGTTTTATTCTCATAAACTTGAAAAGGAAGCATCGGTGCATTACCAGGGCGTCACCGGCACAGTACCGACATCCCCAATAGCATTACCGTGGCAAAAACGGCGATGGTCGGGATGGACCGTGATGAAACCGTGTCTAGTCCACCGGAATCAAGGGGGAATACACCGATTATCGTATATATCCGGTGCTATATCGGGTTCTGAACCGGGAATACACCTGGGCTTTGTCGCGGATGTAAACGCAATTTGATTTCTCAGAAAAACACCACGGAACACCTCGGTTCACCAGCTTACGACACAGTAGCGATATCGTGGCCATTACCGGGACAGTGTTAATTTGGGTTTTATCAAACGGAACCTGCAACATTTTCAATTTTGCCGTTTTGGACTTTCTTTAGGGGTTCTTTTTTCTCTATTTTATCAATGACTGATGTTCCTCAACACACATCTGAACAACTTAAGTATTCAAGGAAAATATAGCACTCAAACCCACTGATCCGGGGCCCAAAGACCAAACAATTTTCATCCAGTAAACCAGTGACATGACAATTAAGCTGATGCTTATGAAAGATTATACTTAAATGTTGAATATGATATCCAAGGGGCAGGACGTGAAGTGGTTGCACACTTGGTTCAAGCGAGCGAATTGGTTGCAAACTTGACAAAATGGCGAACACGGCGTGATTTTTTGAAACGGGTGAACGAGTTTTTGTAAGGAAAGTGGGTTTCTTTGTTATTTTGAAGTTCATTAGTATGTCTATTCCATAATGCAATATATATGCCACACTCGGTTAAAGGTTTCAGCATCCTAGATTCTGTTTTGATGAAGTTATTGAAGATATAAACTGATCATGTAGATATTTTAAAATTTGACATGTGACTGTTCTGGTCGGTTTTTCTCCTAATTTATTCGAATTTGTAAGTTTTGAACTGCATTTAACAATAACAAAATATGTTTCTGTCAATGCTGTACAAATGGTTTAGTTCGCAAGTCCAAAGATAACGTTCAATACACAAAAATATCTTGTTCAATCACATTTTGGTTGCAGACTTATACTTCAAGCATTTTTGGTTGCAAACTTATTCTTATTCTATTGAAATCCATAGTAAAACTTTGCAAAAGGGGTGTAGAAGTTTATATTTATTAACCTATTTTCAATGGCAATTATTGACATTTATGTTTTGTTACTTGTTTTTTGTTATAAATGTTATTTATACTTTCTTCTTTTACAACAATTATGCATTTTATGTTTCAAATTACATGGTTCTCAGTTCAATACTATAATTATCAGTAAATGCATGCAAACAAATAATAGCATATAGAAAGATATTTATTGTTACTTCAATTCTAAAATATGTCATCATATGTAAAATGCAAATGAAAACTACATACAAAACAAACGTATGTGAGAGTACTGTTGTATGTAAGTGAATTATTTTCATCATAAACATAAGGACATGTGCACACATACAATGCTACTCGGCAAAATTTCCAAAGTTTATCAAAACCACAAGAAATGTTAATTTGTTTGTTTCGTATTTAATGATCAACATTATTTTTTGTCCAATCACATTGTAGTATTTTTCAAATTTCTGCTTTGTCTAAC
Source organism: Ruditapes philippinarum (assembly GCF_026571515.1). Taxonomy (NCBI): domain Eukaryota; kingdom Metazoa; phylum Mollusca; class Bivalvia; order Venerida; family Veneridae; genus Ruditapes; species Ruditapes philippinarum. The sequence continues at coordinate 73,226 of NW_026863249.1, forward strand.
TTTGGTTAATGTGTACTAACTAAAAAAATTCACTTAATCTGTCGTCTAACCGCAGTCTAACAAATTTTAATGATGCATTATATTAGGGAGGAGTTAGAGGTATGGTTAACACTCTGATTTGTAAAATGTAAAGGTTAGCAAAACAATGCCAACATAGAAAAAATTAGTCGAGGTCAGGTGTTTCTAAATGTGAGGGTACAATCAACTGATTTATTACATAGATAATACATGTTGGGTACGCAGAGACAAATGATTGCATATTAACTTTTTTATATCCTTTGAACTCTAAGAAAAATGACTGTTATAAATTGCTGACTGTTTTAAACTTTATATTTTATAGAAAAAGTAACCAAAACATTATTTTCTTTCACTTGATAGGAATAAACTGCATTAACAATTATTGATATTAAGAATTACATTTTTTGGCTGGAAAACTCATTGAAAATGGACCCCCTTCACACAGAAAAAATTAACTGTTTTTCAAATGAACAAATCAATAGGGATTTTAAATGTTAGTGAATAACTTGAAGCTAATAACGAATTTGTATCAATGAATAATCTCTAATGTATTTTTTTCTCACATTTTCCATTTATTTCAAAAGGATGTACACATTTCATTAACTCCATTGTTTTTACCTGGTTTTCCTCGCTATTTTTTTCCAGATAGAAACATGATAGTCTTACTGTAGATAAAGGTATAAATTCTGTGACATTTCAGTAAAACATGCCTGATTTTATGTCGAAAGGGCCATTTATTTAGCTTATCTAAATGTGACATGTTAGAAACTTGACAAAGTGTAGACATCTTGTAGAGCGAAAGGGCGGAGCAATAGGTGATTTAGAGAAATGCCTTGTTGTTAGTTGAAAAAAATAATGTTGATCATTAAATAGGTTAATGTTTAATAATATGCATTAACAAAAATAATTGGTCGCCTGCCTGCGGCAGGCTTGACCAATTATTTTTGTTAATGCATATTATTAAACACTAACCTATACGTAAAGATCAGCAGTTCCTTAAGACATAAATTATGTAAATGTACTTTAAATATTTTTACAAACCAAAAGTTAAAATGACATGCTTGTTCACAATATTTCGGATTTGATGAACATCATAAATTATGTCAATTGGTCTTCTAAAGATGATTTTGATTATCAAATCATAATATAAATGATATACGATTGGTTATTTACATTGACTGATACGTGACAACACTACTTAAAGTCATTGTTCGAGTTAGGGAATTTGGAAGATGTTTCGATTGGTCAATAATAAAGAACAAGTTAAAGAAACATGTGTGTCAATGTTAATATAGTTTTTATAATCAAATTAATTTCAAATCTCAAAAAAGAACAATAATGAAAGTTGTTTATTGCTATTTTTTCTTCTTTTCCTTTACAGTTAGTCATGCCAAGATATAAAAAAAGTCCTAAGACTTTGTAAAAAGAAAAGAAGTATATCGAGAAGAAAAAATGATGAAGATAAACACAATTGAACTTCAATTTAGCATATTGAGTTATATATCTATTTGAAAGACCCTGTGTAAGGATATATCTGCACGCATGCACAAATTGTATCTATTATTTCTTATTAGATGAACGGGTATAATGGCATTAATATTGCTAATTATTTAAAAAAAAAAGATAAGTTATTCCTCGCTTAAATATGCATACCACATTATTGGCACAAAAGTTTGCAACAAAAAATGCTTGAAGTATAAGTCTGTAACCAAAATGTGCTTGAACAAGATATTTTTGTGTATTGAACGTTATCTTCGGACTTTCGAACTAAACCATTTGTACAGCATTGACAGAAACATATTTTGTTATTGTTAAATGCAGTTCAAAACTTACAAATTCGAATAAATTAGGAGAAAAACCGACCAGAACAGTCACATGTCAAATTTCAAAATATCTACATGATCAGTTTATATCTTCAATAACTTCGTCAAAACAGAATCTAAGATGCTGAATCCTTTAACCGAGTGTGGCATATATATTGCATTATGGAATAGACATACTAATGAACTTCAAAATAACAAAGAAACCCACTTGCCTGGCAAAAATTCGTTCACCCGTTTAAAAAAATCACGCCGTGTTCGCCATTATGTCAAGTTTGCAACCAATTCGCTCGCTTGAACCAAGTGTGCAACCACTTCACGTCCTGCCCCTTGATATCATTTAATTGTGGTTACTTTGTTTCGCTAATATGTTTGTTAATACAACCGCAGCCAATGCATTTAAATTTAATAGACTACAATTCAACGTGATAAAAGTTCAAATCTTATGTTTACTTGTAGCGTATCGTTAGTTAGGAGCTGATTAGAGCTGGTTGCTCTAATAATTAATGTACATGCGGTTGTTATCTATCTTCCGATAATGTCAAACCCCTGGCGGGGATGTAAAAATGGTTAACTTGGGTTTTGACATTGCCTTGTTTTGAAATGTTCAACGGGTTTCCAAATGCAATCACTTATGACTTGCATACTTAAGGGAATTAGGTATATGATATGTGTTTGATGTTTGATATGATTGTATATCATATGACATTACTTTTACACAATATTTGCATTTTTACAAAAGGTATGAGGGGCCTCCGTGACCAAATGACAGCTAACTATTTACTCCCGAAAAATGATTTTTTTTTCATTAATGAAAAGCTAAACGTGTCGGCGTTGGTTAACCTTTTTGGTTATGTTTTCGATTATGTTTTCGCCTTGATTAACCTTTTGGTTACGGCTTATTGCTCAAAAATTCAAACATATTCACTTAAAACATATAATACTTATTTTATATAAAAGTAAAATGCATTTCTAAAGGAATTAAGATGATCTTGAAAGGTATTTCTCCCTTTTTATATTTTTCCCCAAAACCATCACAAATATTCATTTCAAACTTGAAATATTGATTGAATATCATTAACAGACACGTCAAATACGTGAAAAACATGCACAGTATGAAATACACGGTCAACACGAAAATCGACAGACAAGCTTGGTCTTATTCGAAATGGGAAATGTTTTGGGCCATTTTGAAATCTTGCATTTAGCATTCGTATAGTACTCCTTGATCATTTAGTATTCCTCACAAGTTTGCCGATCCGCGGTCGGGTGTTAGATATGTGCGAATTTCACGATTAGCAGATATTAACATAGGCCTATTATATGCCGGCAGTTGAGTAAGCAGATGTCAAAGTTAGAAAACGCACAGAAAATTTAGTACATTTTACCATTTGTCAAACACTATTTACGCTTGGACATTGTGGCAAGTGATATTTTACTCGTCAAGTCGCTTTATACTATGATAGATTCTCGGAAAATTTCATTAAATAAGAATAGTTTTTTTTTAAATCATACTGTCAGAGTTCTAATCAAGTTTAAAAAACCTTGATTTTAATAACTGTCAAATAAAAACAATGACTTATAAAAACAAAAACTTTAATATAGACATAAAAATTCATAGCCCTATTTTAATTTTACAAACCATGAATCAGCAAATAAGAACTCTTGCTGAGATTTGAACTCAGAACTCCTCTTATGTATGTGATACAATAAAGAGGCATTTTGACAATTAAACTACAAGAGCTTAAAACTTACTAACCATGGCTTGTTATTAAAAGATTAACATTCTTCCTACTTTTTTGCATCTATATATAGTTTTCAAATAGCCAAATTTAGGTCTATTATAAATGAAAAAAAAACTGGCCAAAATTCATAATTTTATCCTGAAAATTCTTTTTTAAAACTTATTTAAAGGATTTTTCAGAATCATTTCAACTATTTAGTACATAAGAATTAAAAAAAAACAAAAAACACACACACTTAAAATGTTTCTTTTTCATATGATTACACATTTCTAAAAGATTTTGTAAAATATTGTCAATTTTCTATTCCTTATGGTTCTTATTTTACCAATCTAAGGCATGAGCTGTTCTGATGAATAAAAAAACAACACTAAATTGAATTATCAACAGGAATAAATTCTGTCATGTACGTAAATTTTGCTTCTATAGGAGAAGCAAGTAAATGACTGCATACATTGTGTGAAAATGTAACAAATTCGAAAAATTTTACGGAATTAAACTTCAACATTGGTACTGTGACGTCATATGATGACGTCTTGAAAAAGAACGCAAGACTTTATGCGGCAAAACTACGGAAGCCCTGGAGGGACATTTATTATTTAAAAATTATAACTTATTATGTAATAGATATACCATTGGTGCGTTGACGATTTCTGGGTTTGCGTAAATTATACCATAATCACGTGACCTTTCTTATGCCTTAACCTCACGAGACGAAGTCGAGTGAGGTTGCATAAGAAAGGTCACGTGATTATGGTATAATTTACGCAAACCCAGAAATCGTCAACGCACCAATGGTGTATCTGTTTTAACCTATAGCTCCGCCCAGAAACACTTACTCCTTCGATCTTCAAAACTGAAAATTATACCATAGTCTGGGTATGGTATAATTTACGGTTATTGGAAATTATACTTGGAAGAATTTTACATAAGAAGCGCTGAAGAGCTATAGGTTAATACAGAGGCAATTTCATTTAGATATGTAATAGATATACCATTGCTGCGTTGACGATTTCTGGGTTTGCGTAAATTATACCATAATCACGTGACCTTTCTTATGCCTTAACCTCACGAGACGAAGTCGAGTGAGGTTGCATAAGAAAGGTCACGTGATTATGGTATAATTTACGCAAACCCAGAAATCGTCAACGCACCAATGGTGTATCTGTTTTAACCTATAGCTCCGCCCAGAAACACTTACTCCTTCGATCTTCAAAACTGAAAATTATACCATAGTCTGGGTATGGTATAATTTACGGTTATTGGAAATTATACTTGGAAGAATTTTACATAAGAAGCGCTGAAGAGCTATAGGTTAATTAAAAGCTATTAATTATTATTTAGCACATATACCCCGTTATTTATAATTTATTACTTATTAATTATTACCTAGTATCTATAAATTATCATCTGCCAGTGGCGGGAAATAATAAACATAGGGTACAAAATTGGTGTCAAAAAGTACACTTCTGTGAAAAGTTGTATTGTTGGGCAGGACAAGACAATCGACCAGTTACAGAGGGTATGTAATGTTTCTTTATATTTTAAATTCAATTGTGCCTATCGATCTTATAAAGTCTCATGTTACCATATATACATGTAAAGCAATAAGATCACTGCTGGTACTACATTACTTTAGATGTAATATTCTTATGAAATATCATCTAGATTTTATGGTATTTACATCGATAGATAAATCAATATTGTCCAGTCATGCAACTTTTATGTGACGTCATTCTGACGCCTTTATGCATGCTAAGAATGACGCCACTCAGCTAGTTATGAATAGAGATGAATTTATAGAATCAGTTGAAAAAAAATAAAACTAAGAAATCGGCGCAAGTATTTCTTTATGTTAGTTTTGCTTGATACAGTAAAAACACACTGGTAAGGGAAAATATAAAAAAATGCATAATTTAAATATGTAGTTTTGTTTATAAATTCATCGGAGGATTAAAAGGAACTTTTATTGTAAATTGCAGGGCAGATGAAAATGCTTTGAAGTGCAAGGGTTGTACTTTCTCAACAGTTCTGATAAGCCATGCAGAAGCTGTGTTACCTCACAATATTATCAAAATAAACAGTGAAGACTAAACTTGGTGAAAATTTGTTTTCACACTGGTTTTAAGTGCTTTGAAATCGGTTTTCTTTTATTTTGTCAACACAATATTAAAATGAGCATCCGGCACTTGAAGCGAATATTGACGACGAATAATTAACGCCACCGAGGAGATATTATTTCGGCACAAGAAGACGTTAAAGATTTGAAAGTGAAAAATATTCAGTACAGTGATAAATTGTATCGGCTGTTGAATTATGTGGCGTCCTTAAATGTACGACTAAAAATTACAAGTTAAGAGACATTATATAATGAGGTTATTAAGAGAATAAGATCCTGAACGGGTAGGTTTGAGAAAGGCCCACGGGCTAAATGAATGGAAATATTGTGCACAATGCCGAAATTATATTTGCATGTTGACGGACACGACAAACTAAAACAATTTGGATTGTGCATCCATGCAGCAAAACTTCTGGTTTGAAGTTGGAAAAGTAATAACGATCGAAAATGCATTACTGATTATTATATTGAATCGATAAAGACTTTAAAACATAACCCTCGTATTGTACGCACTGGCTGTGTCCAGGGTCTTTGGGAGAAGTTTGGGAGAAGTACTTTGAACCAACGAATTGAAGACTGGTCGAACAGGTTTCGTTTCAGAATTATTTGATGCATACGAAAGGAGGAAATGTATTGACGTTATTTAATTATTTTTTGTCAAGAAATGTTTGCTTCCCCAAAACAAAAAGAGAGTGCAGAATTCCATGAACTGGCATACCTTCTTTAACCAAACCTACAGATCCCGTGTAATGCAAATGATTGTTTAAAATTATATGAAAAACTGATAGGTCTTGACAACAACAATGTGATAAGCATATGCACATGAAATGTAGCATACTCAACATTATTTATATAAAACTAAAGAAATGAATGCCTTTATGTGTTTTGGTAAATAAAAATAAAAAATACTCATCTTTAGCGTTACATGGACACAGTGCTTTTTGCTTTTATTACTTTCATACAACCTCTAAAATACATTTGTGTTTTCAAACATGCTTGCAATTGCTTTAATGATAATTGAGATATATAAGAATATACTTTTGTACACTAACGAACTAATGATATTAAATATTTTATTTATGAAGTATTCTTTTGTATGTTAATAAGTGTTCCTTTGTAAGACAACTACTGATAATGATCAATTGCCTGTTGACACTGGAATCAAGAGAACCAAATTTCAAAGGGTCCGTAAGCATCTAGCTAGAAATTGTTTTAAGTAAGGTCTGCCAAAAGATAAAACTGCACCAGTTTCATACATTTATATAAAACTAAATTATTGATACATGTCTTGATTTCAACTATACAAAATATATGGAGCGCAGTCCTGCTAACTCCGGCACCGCGTCCTTATTTCAGATTAAAGTTGTTGTGCAGTAAAATATTTTTATTGCTTAAATGATCAATTCCAAAAATGTGTTCCTTATCATTAACAACATCTTATGTGACAAGGTTCAAAACTCTAATTTTCAGAATTATCTCCCTTGAACAAAAAAGTTTCCTTAAAAAATTGTTTACTGTTACTTTTTTATTATTACTTATTTATTTCTAAAGGTATCAACTTTAAACTTCAAATTTACGATTCTTAAAACCAACATGATGTGTGACAAGATTCATAATTCTAGCACACATTTTTTACAGAATTACACCCCTCCTTGAAAATTGTTATTTTTTTAAGTATCATCTTTTTATTATAAATGATATCCAGTTTAGACTTAATACAATTCATGCAATTGTTCTTTGCCATTACTCATATCATACAAGACGAGGTTCATAAGTCTAGCATTCATTTCAATAGTATTTTCCTTTATGAACTTATAATTCTACTTTAAAACAAACTCTATATACATGTTGCTCTTATCATTGTTACTGAAGAGCAATTGATTTAAGATTTAAATTTTTTGGTCTTTTCCAGTAGCGCATAGAAATGTCTGACCTGGTCACATACATTTTCTTGATGTGGTGCATAAGTTTAAAATCTTGATAGCTTTTTGTTATTGATGCAGAAATATATATATTTTTTCATATCATACTTGATTTCTTTTATAGTTTTGTGAAGCTTTACTACGTCTAGTGTCTGTCTCCACCGGCAGCTATTGTTTTATAACTATTTCAATCTCTTAACGTATATGGAATAGACATTTCCACCGAGGCGAGGCAAGCTTTTACCTGGGACATATTTGTAGAACTCCGACGACAGCCAATGCCTTATGCAAAATATCTTTGATCTAGGTCCTGTGGCCTTAAGAAGACGAATGGTTTTATTTTTTCCATATAATTCATTTTGGTTGCCATGTAAACCGAACTTCTGCAAGGACTCAAATTTAACAATTTTATATGCCCTTCACACAAGAAACAATCCTAACAAGTTGGATTAAAATTGGACGTGTGGTTCTTTTAACAAGGCGATATTTTAAGTTAAACATATTATAAATGATAAATTTCACTTTGCCGGGATTCGAACCAGGGTCTCTACAATTACAAAGGAAACTCTACACATGTACCTCTGCACTGAAGTGCTGACTGTTTATAAACGAGTAATGCTTCAAGTTGTACAAGATTCAGGTGTATGATTTTATATAAGAATAAGAGACACCCCTTTGTGTCAGTATAAATGTAAACAGGTAATGAAAAGAAAAGCGAATTTTGGGTTTTTAATTACCGTTTTAATATGTAAGTATTGACAAATAATTGATCTTTCTATAAGCATCAGAATGCATAGATCCATTTTTTTTATCAAAACTTGATAGTAAGCAGAAAAAATATCAATGCTAGTAGTACAATTTCTTGTTCAAAGTTTAACAAATGTTTTGAGGAAAGTTTAACGATTGTTTTGTCACGGTATCTTATGGAAATTGCAAACTTTTTATTCTACACTTGATTTATAACTTGTTTTTGCCATTCTCAAAGAATAAAATGCTCTTACTCCTTTAATAATTTATCCACTGTTATTTCTTCTTCATAATTTCTGCATATACATGTATATCTTGTTCCTCCTCCATGCCTTTGAATCACCATTATATATTCTATCTTTATTAACATGCTGCCAGGATATGGGCACCTTGAATTCAGATCTTCTCACCCGCCCACGACCACTTCTTGCATATGGACCGATGTGCTAAAAAAGAATAATAGTTAGTTTACAAATGAAAGAAGCTTTTATTTATTGTTATTTAATTGTTATCTGAAAAACGTTAAATTTTAGATTGGTAAATTTCAACAACGGCAAATAAGAAGAACAGACATTATTCTTAAACTGCTATTTTAGTCAGGTTTTGAGTGTGTGTAATGTTCACTTGAACTGTTTACAAATGATTCATTATATTCATAATTCATGATGATGATTCATGATATTAAATAACTTGGTCTTCCTTGTTATATCTTCATTAATCATTGAGTATAAGTGTCTTAAAAAAAACATTAACTTTCCCCAACTTAATTCATATGACCAAAAGTCAATTATATGATATACGCATTGTTCATAAAAGCATACGACAACAATATATTACCAGTCTGATTAAATTTGATTATGCTTGACATCGGTTATTTAATATTTGCCTGTCATAATGATCATGAATTGCTATTCAAAACAGACATTTCAGTAAACTTTAGCAAATTCAATTCCCTGATCAATTACTCCAAGTCTTTTTTCTGGTTAAGGTTAAGTTCAGTTTAAATCATTTACTTCAAATATGATAACAGTACATTCAGTATAATTGTTAATAACCATGTTTTCGCCATTGCAAATTTAGGCAATCTTTTTTAAGTGGACAAAAAATGTCAAATTCAGTCTTGGCTTACTGGAATACCCTTTAAATTAAATGGCAATCCAATCATTTGTTACAAAATATGAATATATATAGTAATTTATTACATTATTTATTTTTTTTAAAGCATAACTCTAGTCAAAACTATCCTGAACAGATGTTTCAACTCAACTAATTTTATTGGCATAAAACAAATAACAAGTTTATAGCCATTTCTTAAGAAATGATCGAACATGCTTATCATTATGTCATGTCAGCTACTCATGTCATGATTTTTATCAAAGTAAGCATACAGACTAACTTACAATTATATTGTCACACAGACTTAAAACATATTATATGACCCTTAAATCTTTTTTTTTTGAAGAATACTCTTAGATTAGTCACAGGGGCTCCTGAGCTTTCATAATATTTTCTCTGCTGTTTTTTCCATTTAATTTTGAAACTATCTAATAGTTTTCTATAAGACAACTTATTTCTCGAAATTTATCACTGAAAACTTCTTTATTATTAACTAATTAACCAATCCTTAGATTTATTACTCAACACTTATTACCTATTACTAAATACTTATAACTTAAACTTATAACTTAAAACGTATTACTTAAGACCTTTTCCTTAAAACCTATTACCTAAAACCTATTACTTAAGACTTATTACTGAAGACTTATTACTTAAGGTGTATAAAGCTGTATACTTGTTGTCTGTAGTTTGTAAAGCTAATTGATTAACCTAGACTTTACCGAAGTCGTCAAAGTTTAAACCTTGTATAATCCACTATGTAAGAGCTCAGACAAACTGTCATTTGAAGCAAGAGATCTGCTTTATACACAACTTAATAGTAACCAAGCCAGCCTTGGGGCAAAACAAATATGAAGATTGAAGTTCATTTGATGTAATAAGCTCTGAGCCTTTTGATTCTGCAAATATCATTTCTTAAAGATTTTCATTTTATTTTCCAAAGCAATCAAAATTCTGAACATAGCTCATATCAAAACATTCTATGACATCATTTAGTGAAACATTGATTCACACTAAAACAATCAATAATGCAATTGTTATGGATATGCATATGCTATAATGTTCTTATACTACATCCGTCTACTTTCATGTGCTTTGTATGATCCTGCCAAGAGTTAAAGATACTTTACTAACTATAACTAATTTGAACATATATACTTAAGCTATCGCTAAAGGTGACTCATAACCCTGTCTGTCCGATTCTAAATAAGAGTTATACACTGCCACCATGTTATGAAATTAGCCCCATTGTAACGCAAAGTTCATTATAATGCTCAAAGGTCAAACTTGGTAAAATTTTGCAATGTGATATTTGTGTTGACATATCATCTATCAATCTAATATTTTATACTGAATTTATACACACTGATTATTGCACAAAACATGACTTGTGATATTTTTGCTTATTCCAAGTATCATTTCAAGGTGTTCTTTGCATGAAGTTTTTTCATCTAACTTTTTAAGCTACTCAAAATAAGATATATCTGACATATTATCATGTTTATATCTACACCTGTTCTTTTGAAATTAACCATTTAAGTAAAGTTCTTAAAGCATTACATTGTACTTTGTTTATTAAAAAAACAAACAAAAAAAAACCCTAAGAGGATCATGATGACCTTGGTCTCACATCAGAGATATGCTGCTAGAAAAGGTCCAAATTAGCTCTATTAACAAGAGCTCCGCCGAGGCGGGGCAATATACGCCGAAGGTAATTTTGTAGGAGGTCACAAGAGAAAAGAAAATATCAACAGCAGATTATCAATTTATGAATAAAAATCTCAAAGAGGATGAGTTTAAATACGTAAAGGTGATAGGAAATATCGGTATGCAAAATGATTTTTAAGTAGACAAATGAAAATAATAAGAATAGAAGATAATGGACGTATGCAGCAGTACTGTCTTAGCTTATCTGTCGCTCTGTTATCTAGGAACCTGTTTAAATGTCACATCTCTGATTTCCATAAAATTAATCTACATTTTCTTTGAACAATACAAATATATCCACACATATGGCAACGGTATTTCATTCAATAAAGTAGAAAACACTATACACAGTGTGCTGTTACAATTAAGTATTGATTCAATAATCTCTAAATAAGGTATCATACATACCATCTGTACCTGATATTCTCCTCCGTCTTTTTTGTTCATCGCTTCAATATAAACATCAGTTTCCTTACGCCAAAAATGGCGCGGTGTAATTGAATATAAGAGATAGTATGTTAATAATAAGTCATAAGTTATAGATAATAGGTTATTTGCAATAAAATTTAAATAATAAATGTCCCTCCAGGGCTTCCGTACTTTGACATTAAATATCTATAATTTAAACTTTAACATTTAATATGTAAAATTTAAACTTTTAAATTTTATTTTTAAATTAATTTAACTCTTGTTTTTTAAACAAATGTTTGCTTGAGAAAATAGTTTTTGTAAATCTATAATTGAAAGCCTTGATAAGAAAACAAGTGTTTTAATGGTGCCACTACCATCCTACTGGTATGGCCCTTCTGGTATGGTACATTGATTTGCATTGGGTATTAACATTTAATTTATCAGTATCATAGGTTGTAGTAGTGTGCTTTATAGCCTGCAGTTTGCAAAAACCTTGCCACTGGTTTGTTAAACAAAACGCTTACATAAGTGTTATACATGTCGTGTTACAGCTGTATAAAGTATCCCCGTACATTTAATCAAAGATGTTATATTCGTTCAGCACGACATTGTTGTCGTGAATACATGCTATATGGTAATTAAAGTTTCTTCTATTTGACATATTTCAGACAGTTGTTCTAGAACTCCTACTTGAATACTTTATAATCGCCTGTTTTTTTTTTTTGTTTTTTTTAAATTGTCTTTTGATGTCTTATCTGTGATATGCAGGCTTCATAACCTCAGGTTTCATTTCAAAATTCCATTTATTTTGTTACGCCCATCGTTTTTTCCTTTAGGGCACACGTATTCTTTACTTTTGGACCATACGTCGATTTTCATGGAATGGCACTAACGTGTAACATTGAAAGTTATATGATAACCGCCGTATGAACACATCTGCCGATCTTCTAAATTCAAAATTTAATCATTTTTATGTTTAAATGTTGAATTCTGCTTAAGCCTGCGGGTGTGGACAGTAACTTGCACTTTCCAGTACCATCCATGAACAGGCTCAATAAAACCGAGCCTGCAACATTGTCAATCTTGCTGTGTTAGATATTCTTTAGGGATTATAATTGATCTCTATTTTAGGTAAAGGGGCACTCCTCACATTTAGCAGATTATATTCTTGAAACATTAAGTTCAATGAAAGTAATATGATATTTGAATAAAATGTCAAAGACGAATCACAGCTGAAAAATGCCTAATTTTCCACACTCGATCAATTTAGAGACATTCTGAAATAAATTGCATCAACCGATTTATTTTACAGCAACAACTCTACATAGATTATTAACTGGTTAACAGTACTGCAGCATATTTCAACAGCTGATTTTATCGATAATTATTGGGAATGCATAACTGAAACTGTAAGGTTATAACACTTCCAAAGATTCTGTTTGTTTACGTTTGGAGCTAATTTAGTTTGACATCAGTTTTAGGGTATGTCCTTATAGGGTTAGGCCAAAATGATATGAAATTGGTTGTCAATTGATTAAAGCTTAAATATATTTCAGGCAACTGCTGTGAAGAAAGGCAGAGGACAAAGAAGTACATATAAAATACAACTGGGATGGCAGAATTACCGAGATGGATTTTACAGAGTTGTTACTAAAGCAAAAGATGGAGAAGCCCGAATGATGTATTACACATTTGGTGAAAGTCTGGCTGTATAAACAGAACAAGAAATCAAGCTCTCAGTAACTATGTATCGGATGGAGAAAAAAAATATTGACAGTGTGGAAGGCTATGAGTCCCATTGGCTTTAACATCAGAAGTAGTGATTGATACTTTTGCTGATGTAGACCAAAATCCAACAAAACAAAACAAAAATTGCATCATAAATGGATTTCCTGTAGAAAAAGAGTGACTTAGTACAGCAAAATTAAGGCTTCATTATATAAGAAAGAATGATCAAAAGTTATTTGCAAATCAATATTTATTAATGTTCTTTGATGTGTCTGGAAGTCCAAAGAAAGAAAGATGATCCGTTTGAAGATGGAAAGGTGGTTTCTAGAATAGATGTACATAACACAGTCTTCCTCAAAATAGGTGACAATGTTTATTTTATTCCAGAAGCCTCATCGCAGCAACAGTTTGTATTGAATGGGCCAGATCAAATATTTGGTTTTGAAGTTGATGAAAGCAATTGTTTAGCTCTTTGTTCAATCACAATTGCTCATAATTACATAAATAAGAAGTAGTAACAATCGTTGTGTTGTTAAAGTAACTGAACCAGGAACCTACCATACCACAGTTGTAAGCAATGTTGATTCTTCAATTTTGGGCATGTCGGACACTGTTTAGGTTTGTGTCGTGTTCCGGTCAGTAAAATCCCAAAATAAAAGCAGTAAAAGCAGAGTGATTGCCCAAAGTTAGAGCAAGAGTTATTTCATAATTTAGATTTATGCTCCTTTAAAACAAAACGAAGTGTTTGGCACCTGTGTATGTATTAAGATGCTGTTCTGTTTTCATCTGAAATTGTAGGCAACTGACATATATGCTATATGATTATAAACATACAGAATAATTGAGAGTTATAGATTATTATATTTGCTTCTTAAACTCTTTTTTCAATGTAAAATGTTAGTTTTTTTGTACTTGCTAAATGACCAAAGCACGTTTGTGGCATATGTTTTTTTAAGTGTATAAAGATAATAATTTTGTTTGCTTAGTTGAACCTACAGTTCACACTCATATGGTAAAACTTACCATGTTTTTTTACTCGACCTAAAACATCAATGGTTTTATGATTGTATACCCTGTTATATTGTTGTTGTATGCTGGAGCTAGTTACCCCAGATTGTTATCAATTGAAAGTTCAACCTATGAGTGTATATTCCTTTGATTTTGTACTTTGATTAGTAACGTTAGTTAGAGAGAGAAAGTTGTTACACTGGCTTTGATGCCTTATTTTTAAAGTGGACGGTAATTATAGTTTTTAACAAACAACTATAGCCTATCTATACGACATCCGTAAGGAAACAATATTATCATATGTACTTTTTCTTGTCGTCATTTGTCTAACAGTAGCAGTGCATAACTGAATGGTTCACCTGCTCACTTCACTGTAAAATCAGTGAAAATGCTTAATGCTCAGGGAAAGGAGCATTTTCTATCTGATGGAAAGAGTTGACTTGTGTAACTTTGGAAACTGTTACATAAGGGATGATAACAAAGATGTCAAAGTACTGTACTACTATTTCTATCGCGGAACCTGTGACCAGATCTTAATTTCTTAAAAAAATGTCGGAAATGATAGGGTTTCTTGTCATTGTTATTAACAGCCATTTAAGCTTACACTAGTTAGATTTTTGTTATATTTTGACTAAGTTTACTATCGGATTTGTTTGATTCGTTCAGAATGTCTTAACGCAAAATAAACAACAGATAGTTTGTTGAAAAGCTTGTCACAGACTAAGCGGACCATACAGTAGTATACAAAAGTTTGTTTGACAGTTTATTTTAAAACAACATTGTAGATGCATAACTATTTGCATTGAAAATTGTTTAAAAATGAATAGAGCTCTGCGTTAAATTCAATAAAGAGAAAAACTGATATGTCTTGATTCCTTTTTAGCTCAGCTCAAAGGTGAGTTACTGTTATTGTTCGCTGTTTGTCGTCTGTCGGTGCGTCGGTGTGCTTGTAAACATGTGTTTTGAGCTCACATTATAGGTCACATTTTGTATCAAAGTTTTATAAAAATGATTCAGAATGTTTATCTATTATTTCTATGTTGGGTCAATAACTAGGTCACTATTCAAAGCAAAGACAAACATAGAAAACAATTTAGACGCTGTATTTTTTAACTTGAACAACTTAAAAGATTATGTGAATATTTTTCTGAATAATCTTTAGTTCAAGTTTGAATCTTGGTCAGGGTTTAATTAAAGAAAATCATTTTTTGAACAAAATAGGTCTTATTTTGAGGTAGAACAACTTGAAACTTTATCATAATGTTTGTCTGGATAATATGTAGATCAAGGCCGAAACTTGGTCATGTAGGGTTAAAAAGTAGATCATAAGTTCAATAAAAGAAAGAAAAAGTGTAAACACACGAAGACATATTTTAATTGGAACATCCTCAAACTTAATGAGAATGTTTGCCTTGATGGAATGTATGTCACATTTGAATCTGGGTCATATAAGGTCAAACACTAGGTCAAATCAAAGGTCAAACACCTTGTTAGCGCTCTAGATGACTTTTTTTTTTCAACTGGAACAATTTGAAACTTGATCACAATGTTTTGTCTTTGATGACCCAAAGATTGGGTTCAGGTCTGGTTCCTGTATTTCTCATGTGAGCTAAATAGGGCCAGCATGGCCCTGTTGTTTTTAATAGCTCATCTGAGCCAAATGCTTAAGATGATATCTTGTGACTGCCTGATGTCTTTGTTCCTGGACCCCTCACACTTAATGAAAATAACCTAATGAACTATAGTCCAAACAAAACTTCACAGTCATGTTTCATCCTTTATCTTTTGGGTACTGTTTTGCAGTCAAGGTGTCAAATCCTTAAAGTTTGTTATAATTATCCTTAAAAAAGATAACAAAGTGTCATGTAACGGTTTTCTCGGTATATTACCAAGAGGACATATTATGTTTACCAACGTTCGAACTATAGGTTTGAATTCAAGCGTGGAACCTAATAGTCGGTGCGTCGATTCGTACAACCCCTTCCGCAGATTGCTCGGGCTTTTTGGTCCTAAAATTTTAATTGACCCCTTCTGGAGAACATTTCTTGTTCCGCAGAAGACCTGCCTACAAAGAGCTCACAAGGTTTCTCTTCTATTTGCGTACATACAATTTACTTAGATTTCTGGTAATGTTTACTCAGATTTGATTATTGTCATGCAATCATCAATGTAACATGTAGTATCAGATTTTGTCAAGAGAGGTCACGTGTTTTTGTTATTTTATTTCATTTTTACCGTTTGACTTTATGACAATTACTAACGCGAACTCGAGATCGGACTATAATTAATTGAGGATAATACTGACAAATTTCTATGAAGATAAAATATGGTCATAACATAAAGCCACTGGAGCGACCGAGTCTTGAAATTATCTTAACCTGTGGAATGGGTAGAGTATAATTATATCTAAACTTATTATCTTATGAATGGTTTATGAATTTAGGTTTTCGTGCTTACTCATGCACCTATCAATATTATGCCCGCCGGGGGGGGGGGGGGGCGTCGGGCTGACCCAGGGGAATTTGACATCTTAAAATCTTTGAAGTCTAAATCCCCACCCTAGAGACAACCAATTTTGTCTAAATCCCCACCCTTGAGCCTGCTTGGTGCATCAAATGCCCCGGGGTAGGGGAGAGGGTAAATATCTAATAGATCAATCAATAAATAAAACTGTTATCAGAAAAACAATGAAAAATATAAGTACAAAGGCTTATCATTAGGAAAATAATGAATCCAGATTAATGGGCCTAAGAAGTAAGGTAGGTATAGTCACTCCCAATGAGTATATATGTATCAATTGTAGTTAAATAACTTTGATAGTATTCAAATAATTAGACTTTGATGATACTTATATTTTTTAATAAAAATGGGTATTTTCAAGTAATAACGGGGCATAATTCTGAAAATAATGCATCATGGTTATAGACCTTCTTAGTATGGTAGTGGTAGTCCCACTAAATACCGTACCTAGTTTCAATTAAATATCTTTCATAAAATAGAATGTATGACTTTAAAAACTTAAACCATTGCGGACACGGACACACAATCGATCGTATAAGCTCTTTAATATTTTACATTTATAGTTTAGCTACAAAATAAACCTACTAACCTAGTTTCTGACTCCACATGACCCAGTTTCTGTAGGGATGGTAAGCATGCTGACCAAGCTTAATTATAATTGAACCATATCTGTGGCCTCTTAGAGTGTTAAAACACTAAAAGTTGAGGACACCAGATTTGCGAAGACATTCACCGGTCATGATCACAATAGCTTCGTGCTCACAGCTCAGATGAGCTAAAAACTTACAACAATTTAACTTCTTATTTTATTTTAACATTTAACACAAAAAGTCATTAAAAAAGACATTCTTCCTCCTCCTGCGGCCAAACCTGGACACTTCCACATTGTTTTTCTGAAATAGAGGGCATTTTTATAATCTTTAAGGTTTCAAATTTATTAAGTTTCATTTAAATTAGACCAAAAATGTTCGAAGATTTGACCTAGGACCTAGTGACTTAATTTTTGACCCATCATGACTTAATTTTGAACATGTTCTGGATTTCATAGAGTTGAACATTTACACTAACTTTAATGAAAAATGGGCCAAAAATGTGGCCTCTAAAGTGTTTGCATTCTTTTTCTAAGATTTGACCTAGTGACATAAAGTCTTTGACCCCACATGACCCAACCTTGAACTTTGCCGAGATTTCAGCCAAACATTTTGACCAAGTTTTATGGAGAAACGACAATTATAGCTCAACACAAAGCTACAAAAAGAACTGACATAATTTTCTTAAGCTAAGTTGCATGGTGTATTACAATCTGGTGCACTTTGCTCAGCCTGGATGGGAGCTTGAGTCGTGATATATAGGAGCTTGAACCTTGATAGGAGCTTGGGCCTGGATAGAAGCTTGAACCTGGATTGTTTAAAAATTAATAATTTAGTAGCACAACTTAACAAAGATTTCCAACATATATTTTTGATAGATAAAACAGTAGGTTGTTTTTAAATTCTATTGGAACAAATATGGTACTGAATTTTTTTTTTTTTTTTTTTGGAAAACACATTATTTTCTAACAATACTGCTGGTACTAAGTCTATCAAACTAATATTGCAATTATGGTGGGGAATCACGTGATATGGAGACCACATGACATGGTATTGCAGCAATTGATAATCTTTCAGATTCTGGTGTCCATGTGAGAATTTTTGTCAATATCTTTGTTTAACAGAAAATATTTTGGAGTATGCGTAACTGACAGGACTTGCAGTAGCCCCCAGCGACATTATAAACAATATTGTGCTTTTTCAGGAGAATTTTTAAGTTTAAAGGAACATAATGCTTTTGTGAGTAAAATTTCAATTACTGAATAAACATATCATACTTATCCTCTTATTGAAGAAAATGGCTCATTTCCGCATTACTATTCTTCAGAAATTATTTTTTTCATCCAACATACCTCCAATTATTACATTTGCGCTACATGAAGCGCAATATATTTACAGCGTATTTTTGGAGATTTTCTTTCATGTCTTCAAGAAATGACATGCAAATTTTTACATCAGAATTCTACTTGATGTCATTGGTGTGAAACTGAATACTCTTTTATTTCAAATAAAGTTTACAAATGCATAATGGGACTTTAAGATACCATGTTACGTCACAGGTCACCATATCAATGATTCCCTACCATGATAATGATAAAATACACATATTTAGACCACAGAAGTGCAGTACCCCTTATATGTTTTGTATGGCTTTCTGAAAAAGAGTTTTTTTGGCCTCAGACTCATTTAATGTTGAAGCAATCATTTATGAAATTCAACTCATAATGTCATTGTGCCTGAATACCTTTTTCAAAGACCGTGTCTCGGACGCCTTTGCCTTGCCCCTTTTTCTGTTGGCAGAAACACTCGTCAAATGGTCCAACCAAATGTTCACCTGTTTAAATATAAATCAACATTTTAATACATTCACATTTATCAGATAAGAACAAAGCCTTAACATAGTTTCTGCAGATTCAATTTACTTTTTATTAGAGCAAGTCACGACCGTAAAGCAATACAAGACTAATGAAGATGAAACCGATAGCCAATATTCAAAGCCTTGTTATGACAAGCAGTTGAAACAGTAAATGATAAAAAACAATGATGGTAATACATCTGAAAAAAGGATATTATTTGATTTAGATCTGTTTTGACATACATTGTATTTAAATGCATTTTCTTACTTTATTAAAAATCATATTCTAACAGAGACATAGATAACAGAGATAGGCTTCTTCCTAGCCAGTTAAAATATCACGCGTGCCTGCTAAACTAAAAACTTGTAGCAAGTAAAACTTATTAACCAGATATCGAAATCAGTAAAATAATACATTTTCTGAAAACTTATGCATTTGTCTATTGCTGCAGCCTGCAGGTAAAATATTTTACAGTTCCCATTAAAATAAATGTTACATCATTTTTTAAAGAGAAACTTCTTGATATTTTTTGTTACAAAACTATTCATATGACAAAAAAATGGCTCAGTGGGTATGTTTCTGCCATGTTTTTCTAAGGGAAAGGCATGGAAAGTTACCAATATTTTAACATGCAGTCATAGATGAAAGATTTACCTTTCAAAGAAAGGGTATTTAATATTTAAGGATCAAATGTACATCCATTAAGTTTTATTTGCTACAAAATGCCTAATTTTTCACTTTTTGATAGGCATGAGTGATATTTCAATGGAGTATATAAGGGCTGCTTATCTCTATGTCTCTGATTCTAACAAGGCTCACGGGAACTACTGACTTGGAGTCCCGTGACTTCAGCCTTTGGATTTTGACTCCCTTTGCATGGATGTGCAAGCTGATCTGGATCTACACTGGTAGCATAGGTGTTAAAATAATTATAAAATGAATAATTAATAACATAATTCTGTGTGTGTATGTATTCAACATCCGTTTTGTGTCACTTGATCAGTTCATTCATACTGCAGTTAAAGGGATTATCTCAATCGATACGACATTTTCTGCAGTAATCGTTTTATATTCTACAGGCAAAGTGAACGTTCTTTTTTGTTGATTTTTGTTATTATTAATACGAGATATGTGTCAGTTTCATGTGATTTCCAACGCCTTTCAGACTCGCAAAATAAATGGGTCTATACGCGAAAACAGATGACAAACATAAAATCCGCTAAGCTCCACATAGTGTCTGGGTAGAAAACAAATGAAGAATACAATCCCTGTATACCTTTGCAAATAAATCCCAAATTCTGGGGGCAACCTTCTCGCCTTATCCAACAATTTTCTCTACCGTAGAAAAAAATCGAAAAGTTTCATGTCTGCAACTTCAAAAACACGAATAAAAAATATCGCCGTTCGTCTTTTGACCCTTTCGCAGTTACTCCCCTTTTTTATTTTGTGGCGTCGAAATTCCCGAGTCCCGGGATTTAAAAACCGGCCAAAGTCTATTACCCGGGACCCGGATTCCATAAGTTTGTCAAATTCCGCCTGTCAGGAATGGTCTTCTGTCTAAAGCCCCGTGCTACAATGTATGCCCGCCGCCCCCCCCCCCCCACCGGTAGGGCAAAATATTGACAGGTGCATCATCATTTCAACTTTAAATTTTTATAAGCAGTTGAACATACAAAAGAGCATACTTCGGAAAACCATGAACATAACATAAAATCACAATGTTTATTCATTAAAAAGTATATAAAATATAGTCTAATTTCAATCTAGTGTCAATCTGGGTCAGTTCCATATGCTTTAAAATCGTTAACAAATATGTGAAATTGTTTTACGCGAACCAGCGTTAAAAAATATATAATAAAATTATGAGCTACAAAACGGAACAATGAATAATTTAATAGGGCAAGTAACTTCCACGTTACCTGACATATATATTTCTATTAAATTTAAACAATACCTCTGTCAATAAATTAAGATCTATTAAATTAAACAATACCTCTGTCAATAAATTAAGATTAACTGTCTAAACTAATTTTAGTAAGTGAAACAATGCTGGGTATACAAAAAAATTGCATACATTTAGAAATCAACATTTATTTCTTCATATGCAACCAGTAATGCTTTATTCGACTGAAATGCTTTAACAACACTACTAGGCTTATGTATTGTAAGCCAACCCCTGAAAAGCATCACTAAATATTTGCTTAGGTATTGCGTATAGTTTTTGGCAAATTTTAACATCCTGTAAATCACAATTAATACCGTAATCAGTAGAACCTGATAGTTCTGTTACATTTAACAACATTTATGGTATTCCATTTCAAGTGCCTACATTTTTCTATGATCGCACATTGTGTAAATTCTAGTAAATAGCAATGTGTTCAAAATCGCAAGCATTTTGCATGGATAGGGTTTGACGTATAAATTCGTCCACGAGCTCTCATATCCGTCAACGTATTCATCCACCAATTCATTCCTCGGTCAATACGCTGATTTGCGGACCTTTTACTGTACACGAAACCTTTCAATCCAGACATGAAATCAGTATGATCGTTCCTGAAGAACGGCGGTAGAAAACTTTTTTTGGAATTTTCTGTTCCACTGTCCGCTCGCACAATTCTTGGAACTAACCACGACTTGCTCTTGTATCAAGGTAACTTGCTATCTATTTTTGATTATTTTTAAATACGTCCAACTTCTTACAACATGACTCTTCTACTGTATCCATCCAACGCTCTGTGGATGTATACACCAAATGGTTTGAATTTGTCACAACCATCGATATGCCAGACATAGTTAGGCCCTGGAACATGGTACTTTCTTCGTTTAAGCTTATGCATTTTTCTTTAAACGAGCATCCTCTGGATCAAGGTTTATTTTTCACTTTGAAATGAAAACCATGTTACAGACGTTTCCACATACTTTGGTGCCCTTCGCCGTCCCCGCTTAACTGCAACTATAATTTAACTGTATCTTGTACGATATCTAGTGATGAATATTTGACACGGCGATGTCAAGGACGTATCCCTCTTTTTAACTGACAAAGACTAAGACGTGCATATATGTTGTGCGGACAAAGGAGATGGAAAATATATTCTGCGTACTTTGAAGCCAGCATGAAAGTACTGCGTAATCAATTCTAACCTTGTACTTTAGTTTCCTGGTGGTAATGGTGACGTTATGTCCATGTTCACGATCTTTCAAAATGTAGAAATAAATCAAATGTAGCATTATAATACAAAGGGTTGAGGCAGTAAACATATAATATTGTTATCCACCATAAACAACTAAACATAAAAGTAAGACAAACCTAACCCCCTGATTAGCAGGTATGTTTCAGTCGGTTTTAACGTCTTATGTCAGCTCTCAACAAGGACAAAATATATTAATAAACTTTCTAAACCGCTTTTGACACCATGGCATGTAATCGCCGAAATGTAAAGCTGTACCGTATCTGGGTATTTGTTCAATAAAACTAAAATATCTGAATCATTTCAACTGTTACATAAGTCAGTAGCATGAAAAATATAACAATCGAGATAATATTTATAATTTTTCACGGAATGAGTATTGTATATATAAAAATACCATTTTTTATATTTACGGGTGTTATTTTGTTTTCACAAATGTGAGCGAGTGTTATTGTGAATAATAACGCTAATTTAGGGAATCAGCGATGAATTTCATTTTCATTTCTTTTGAAATCGTAAATACCATTATACACACCAAATTTATCGATAACAGTCAAATTCTTTATAAAAATATAATCAATAACGAAAAAATGTTGATATAAAAAGGAAAAAAAAACGACATCATTACACCCTGAAAAGGGTCGCGAAAAATAGTAACGTCATCAGCCAACTAAGAATACAACAACGATCCGAACATCCGAATGTTTCCGAATTTTTTTTCCGGATATCCGGATGCCCGTTCTGGTGCGATGATATCCCTTGCATTTTATAATAAAGTTTGTTTTAACTATTAATTTTAAATGTCCCCACAAGGGCTACCTTGCTATATATACCTGCTTTAAATGAGTGATGAAAATAAGCTATTGTTATCAATTAACCTTTCATTGCAATTTGAAAATTATAATGATAAAAATATTTTAGGAAAATATGTGCAATTTAAAAATGACTAAATTTATTTTCTCTTTCAAAACATTATTGTGGTAGCCTTTTTTTAAGAACAATAAAAACAACAATATTTCTTTTTTTACACTGCGAAAAAGACATGGATATACGGAAGTGTACGGAATTCCGTATATCATTAATATACGTGTAGAATACGGGAAACTTGAAATACGGAGATGTACGGGACCGTATATTTATATCAGTCCGTATATGACTAGTATACGAAACTCCGTACACTCGCAATATACGGGAATTTTGATATACGAAGTCCGTATTTTACTAATATACGGATTTTTTAAGACAAGTCCGTATATTACTAAAATACGAAATTCCGTATTCGTGCGAACT